>NC_088212.1:25749024-25979285 GCF_036934945.1 Oncorhynchus masou masou | reverse complement strand
AGATGATACAGTGGTGCTTCGTCCTCTGGATGAAGAACCATGCATCTCGGCTTGGCTTCATTGCACTATTATTTGGGAAACGTTGACATGCCATTTGTGTTGACTGATGTGATGAAAAACATGTAATTATAGTGTCGTGATACATAGGCCAGCAGGAAAATCCCCACATGAGATATCCATGTTAGAACTGAGCCCTGCTCCATTTCAGCACCATGCCGCGGTCTCAGGTGCTGCCCAGATCTCGCAACGATTTCAGCCGGTACAGTCCCCTGACGCCAAGAAACGCGTCAGCTCTATGCAGCGGGCATGAAATAGTTCAAGCCCCCTTGAACATCTTTGATTTGAAATAATTCTGCAAGTGGTTATTATTTATTGCACGTCCTAGTTTTGCAGCTTTGCAACCTCAGAATTATAGCTAATGGATGGCAGCGAGTTACGTTTTTGTGCATGGTGATGAATGACGATGCATGATAAACCATAAATTAAACGCAAAAACGTGCACTTAGACATATTTTCGTTCGGCAGAACTTTGACAAGCTTTGATTTGTTTTCTAATTACATTGACAATTCATATAGACATTAGACTTAGGCCTAATTGTGACATCATGTGTGTATGTCATCTTTGGAGAATGCTCTGGCTTCAGCCAATCGGAATCGAGTATTCAACAATGCTTTGGCATAATTCAAGGACATTCATATTCACTTCAGTTGTTTGCCGATGGTTCACTGACGTTTTTTCAAAGGAGGTATTAGTATTTCCTCTAAACAGCCTACAACAATAAGCAACACATCATGTCAGATGACAGCAAGGTATGGTTCATTTAGCCTATTTTGAGTTTAGAGGAGAAATTGCTAACAATATAGTAGGTCACTAACACAGCAGTAGGTCTCACTGGTTTGATCCATGGACTGAAATTTGACCACTATTGCCGTTTTGTTTAAAATAGGAGCGAATAAGTTCTTTCACAAAGTCACAACCTAGGATTGATATTGACCTCTCAATTATCCACCAGAGCGTGAAATGGGAGGATCCCCCGGATGACCAAAATAAGGTTGTGGAGAATATGAAGGACGAAACAGAGACACATGAGACCAACAAGAACAGGACAGGAGGCAAGGTATGAAATATGCTGTCCTTTACACATGCTCTGCCTATTTAGGCACAGATCTAGGATTAGTTTACTATCACTAAATCCTAGCCTTAAAGCATTAGGAAGAGACGCTACACTGACCTTAGATCTGCTATAAGACCTATAATCTGTTGTCATGTAGGCTAAACGTAAGTCCAGTGGCTGTGCCAAGAAGACTTCCGTGGAGGAGGACAGCAGCATTGGTGCAGGTCTGAGATTACTTCATGTTGGGTGCAGGTTGTGTTC
The DNA here is from genome assembly GCF_036934945.1 of Oncorhynchus masou masou. NCBI lineage: Eukaryota > Metazoa > Chordata > Actinopteri > Salmoniformes > Salmonidae > Oncorhynchus > Oncorhynchus masou. The sequence continues at coordinate 25,977,909 of NC_088212.1, read as the reverse complement.
AAATTCATCAGCACTAATCTGAGAAGATAGTATCTATATAGGTGAAAGCAATATAGTGGAGGGCCGCAGAGAGATGTGCTTTTACCTGTCCAGTGCAATCAAATCACTAAAGGTGAAGGAAATTAGGGATCACGTTCAGATTCAACTTTAGATTTCTCTTTGCGGTTTCCCAGAGTCTTCTCAGACACCCGGGTGTGGTTTCCGGGATAGGGGATCTATCATTGAGCAGCTGGAGAAGGAGGCTCAGAGGACTCTAATGCCTTCTCTCAAGATTGAGACATGCTGTGCCCCAATCCTCCTCTCCTTCCTGAGGAGTCTAACTGATGAGCAAGTCCCATGTCTTTTTCCAACCTCACATACAACAATTTATAGTCATAGTGCACCTTCTAACCACAAAGGGGATTTCAAACACTACACCTAACCCTAACATCACTGTAGCCACACCCCTAACTCTTCCTGTAAATCAAGAACAAAATGTCTCATGTACTTGCTAATAGCTTAATTAAATACACGTTTATTTTCCCTAACATGGCTATCTAGTGACTCCACTAACTCAACAGCAGTGTGCAGGTACAATATGTTTCCTTTCTTTTCTTTTCTCTAGCCAATGGAGAGTGATTCAGCATGGCATGAAAAATAACGTAAGTCTCTCCACATAAGGTTCTGGTCAAAAGTTGTGCGCTATATAGGGAATGGTGTCATGGAATTACTTGATTGACAAAAACATTACTCTGTTTGTTGGCCATAGCTCACATTCGAGCAGCTCTCCATGCTGTGTCTGAAGATTGTTAAAGTCGTGACCCAGACAGCCCTCCGCATTCTCCTACCAGCGCTAGCTCGTATCATGGGGGTGAACCTGAGGAGTGGGGCAACCTCCCCAGAATCCCAGTGCTCTGAGGATTCCTTAGACAGTCTGGATGAGAGAGAGAAAAGGCTGCTGATCAGTGAGATGAACTACTGGACCAAGGAGAGGAGGAGGAATGGCAGTGCAGGGTGCCGCCAAAATCCACTTGCAGAACCTCATCACCATGCTGTTCGCCTAAGAGGTATGTTCACAGCAATATTTCAACTTAATAATTGCAAGACCTGACCCATACTTATCATAAATTATTAACTTGGAATTCACACCTTGTAGTTTTAAGTTCTGGTCAGAAATGTTGCCACGGAGGGGTGGGTCCAGGTGAAAGTCATTTTTAACTGGGTAAGCCATAATGTCATCTATGAATAAATAGATCAGGTACATGTCTTTCAGAATTAATCATATTCTGATGTTGTACAAACATAAAAATCAGGCAAAAAAATTGTGTCAGTTGGCTTTCGGCTTCTAGAACTACGGTGGTATGAGATGTAATCCATCATTGCTCTAATTTGGTTTTCAGGCTCACTAATGACCCAGATTAGATACAGTTGGTCACATTTGCATGGCATAAGTGGTGATTGTGTGTTTATCTTCAAGGTCCCAGACCTCATTGCACAGCTTGCCTGCAACTAGAGAGGCTCCCCTCATGGAGGAGCCTCTGAAGGCTCTTTTGGGGTAACGGAAGAGAGCCTCCTGATATCCCTGGTTGAGGGTCACCCAACCCCACCTCCTCCAGCTCCTTCGAGTTGAGCTGTGCTATCGTGGGGGAGGTGGTACACCAGCTTAACTCTGGCCTCTCAGTGGCCATTCAGGCCAGCCCGGGAGTTGCCCCCCATGGACAGTCAGGACATAGCAGCAGGCAAGGAGGTCATTCGGGTAGCCTCGGTGCAGATTCTGGCCGAGCTACAGAGCCAAACGTCTGAGCCAGAGTGGGTAGGGTTTATCGAGCCCCTCATGGACCCTGTGACCGATGATGTGCTGGATGCCATTGTCGGCACAATGGACAAAATGGCACAGGACTTCAACATCCTATTGGATCTGGCCAAGAAGATGACAATCTTGGGGTCTAGATTTCTGACCAATCTTCAATGTGACCTTGATGTTGAGTGTCCATCTGGGAAAGAAGGGACCACTCACTTTCTCAAAGAGACTGGATCCTCTACCAGTGTGGTGGCCAGAAAGATTCAGACCCTCTCTAGCCCCGACTTTCAGTCTAAAGCCCTGAAGGCGGTGAGCACCATCCTTACAAGGAAAGTCAGCAGCTCTTCTGGCATGGTTCCTTCCTCTAGGCCTTCTAGTGCTGCTCCTAGCCTTACTGAAGCCCCCCTGAATACCAGCTGCACAGCCCTGACATCTGTAACCTCCACTGCCACAGTGATTGTTAAGGCATTTGTGGGAGGCATGGAGACGATAGCATCATTTGAAGGCACATGTGAAGCAGTTGATTGGCCAGTTCCTGTAAATGACCACAAAACAGGATCTTCACAGATGATAACCTTCTCTCTAGCCCGCACACTCTACGGCCGTATACGAGCAAAGCTGAGGGACCTTTTAACTCTATCCACTCGAGAAGAAGGTGTGGCTAAGGATGCTTCTCTTCAGGAGTCTTCAGAAACCCTGGAAAAGGCAACTGTTTCAACTGTTGAAGTCCAGTTACCCAGCACCGAACTTAGTAGAGTTCCCAGTGAGAGCCAACCAATACCAGCTCTCTGTCGCTCCAATCTGGATACCAGTACTCAAGAAGTTCTTAGCAGTGTTTTTTCCATCTACAAGTCAGAGTTATCAAAAGTGGAGAGTAAATCCTTGGCCGTTGTCAGTTCATCTGATGAGTCCCTAGAGGCTTGTTGGTTTGTTGATGGTGTCCTATCAAAGCTCGATGACTATACTATTTCCCAGTCACCCTCACCCAATGAAGACTTGAGCGTGAGTACTCAATATTCTCAACTGAGCTCAGAAGAGAGTGTCAGAATCACAGAGTCCTCTACTAGTCTGATTCAGAGCATTAAGAAGCTCTCTAGCAATGACTTCCAGACTCAGGCAGAAGAGGCAGTGAGTAAAGTGCTGATGAGATCCAGTCATTCCTTTATCACACAGATCAGCCATACTGGTCTTCAGAAAAGTCTGCAGGCTGGCTTATCATCTAGCTCACCATCAGAGATCCATGTCCTTTCAGAATCCATGTCCTCCATGTCCTCTGAGAATACAGCCTCTGTATTAGTGGAAACCTTTGTCAAAGGAATGGCGACTATTTCCCAGAAAAATGAGTCCACTGACACTGTGCTACTGGAAAAAAGTGGGAGAGTTTCGCAGTGCTCCCACGGGGGCTCCCAACTGGATGATACTGAATTGAGTGTTAAAATATCAGAGGAGAAGCTTTGGTCAACAGCTAAGACCATCTGCGTCAGTATGAAGAACACACTTAAGGATTTCTTCACAGGGCTGAAGCCATCCGGATCCGAAAGGACAGAAAATGCTTCTTCCAAAGAGACCCTTGGGGAAATCCTGATTGCTATCCAGAGTGAAATCTCAAACTCAGGGCGAATGAAGGATTCCAGGGAGCTCCTTCAGATCAATGATATGTTAGGAACTATGCTGAAGGAGGTTGAGAAAAGTGAGGATGACAGTGAACAAGTCTGCCAAGACATCCCTAGAACCTGTTCATCTTTGTCCACTTCTTTAAATGGTTGTAGTTCCTTGTCCAGCTCTTCAAAGGGTCCTAGGTCAGAGTGTGAGTTAGAGATCAACCTCCCTGGCACTCCCATCCCTGACCAAGTGCCTTTTGATCTGACCTGCCCCATCGTCAGGAGCTCCTGCATCGACACCAGGGTCTCTAAAATGCCAGAGATTTCTTCAAGTGACCTAAAGGCAAAGATGATGGCACACACAGATGAACCCCTGCATCGTGACAGTCCAATGACTGACAGCAGTCGACCGCCGAGTGCTAAAGCCTCTTTTCGATCCTCCACTCTGTCTTTCACCAGCAAGGGAACCTCTTTGGTACCAAAGGGAGATGGGATTGACATTGAAGAGAAGGAGGTGTGCATCCCCAGCAGCTCTGGCCATCTGAGGGAGCTCTTAATCACCCCGGACATCAGCAGTGCCACTGCATTCCCATTGCAGTACTTGATGGACTCCAGCAAAGATGATGGCATCTGTTTTGTCACCATACTGGTGATAAGGTTGCTATCGGTGATCAGACCCTCAGCACTAGATGGACCCTCCCAACAGGCAGCAGATCTGACAGAAACATGTCAGCAACTCATCAGACAAATCCTGTCTGAGTTCTGTGCTGCATCCAGATTCTCCAGGACACAGGCATATTCCCAGAACCTGAACATCCGAAGGGTGTTCAGAGGTGTACATAAAAACCTCATGGAGGAGTTTGGCTCTTATAACACCCTGCAAGCAGCTATTTCCTCCCAGGACCCTGCATTTGACAGAGTCCTGGTCAAGTCCTTGACCCAGCAGCTGGTACAGGGATGCAAGGAGGCGTCAAAACCAGCTTCTGCTGCAACAAACCCATCAGACCAGGCTGAGACAGAGAGGGGGGCTGAGCAGAAAGCAAGAAGGAGCTTCCTTTGCTTTTCAATGACCAAACTCAGGATCAACTTCAAGGTATAGCAGGGAGTCAGCGTTTGTTTTTTGTTCCAGTTAGGTGCTGATGTTATTGATGTGGCTATGATAAGACAAATACATGAAATAAATATGTTTTATTCATCACTAAATTGTTGCCTTGGATTCAGAAGTGTTCCATTTATTTATTTATTCTCTGTACCATTTTCTTTACCTTTCTTCTGTTAGCGTTCCAAGAGAGGAAACAAAAAGGACTGCCATTCAGTCCAGGAACAGACTGCGATTCCCTCTACTGACAGACATTGCATAGGTAAGGATGTTTTAGAGCTCTGCTATAGCTTGTAGTTTTGTTTAGGTGTGTGTTAGAAACATAGGTATGGCTACCAAACTCATAGCACTGTTATTTTTCAATGTTACTATACTGCATCCCTCTCTCACTCTCTCTTACCCCATCCATTTCTCTTGTGTTTCTAGCTCCCGTTGGAGAGGTTTCTCCCTCCATATCTCAGCCTGTCAAAAAACGATCCTTGATTGTCAGGGTCTTTTCAGCAATGATGAAGCCATTCAGGCGCTTCACCAAGAAGAACCTGTAACCTGTTACGCTGCATGAATAACTACTTTTGTAACAGCAAGACTTTTGACAAGAGGAATTTCTGCATGTCTACCCTTTCAAAGTCTATTTGATCAAATAAATGCACATTATTTTACAAGAATTTCAAGTGTTTTGGAAGATTGGTAAAACTGAAGCAGCTTTTCTCAGAGAAATGCACTAGTTCCACTTGGTTACACATTTATTGTGCAGTTTTTGAGTTGGCAGGACTTGGGGCAGCAGGTAGCCTTGTGGTTAGAGTGTTGGGCCAGTAACTGAAAGGTTGCTAGGTCAGATCCCTGAGCTAACCATGTAAAAATATGGACGTTCTGCTCCTGAACAAGGTAGTTAACTCACTGTTCCTAAGCTGTCATTGTAAATAAGAATTTGTTCTGAACTGACTTGTCTAGGAAAATAAATAAAATAACCAGAGCTTGACTCCAATACAATAGTTGCTGCATAGACTGTCAGATAACCAGATGTTCTCAATTAATTTAGTTAGATTGGTAAGAGCTTATTAGCAGCAAGGGGAAAACACATAGAGGAGAATTAGCTATCTGCAGCTAGATCAACCCTCTGAGATGTTTTCTGTATGTTGAAAATATAAGGTCCAACAGTTGACAGTGTATGTCAGAGCAAAAACCAAACTATGAGGTCGAAGGAATTGTCCATAGAGCTCAGAGACATGATTGTGTCAAGACACAGATCTGGTGAAGGGTACCAAAACGTTTCTGCAATATTGAAGGTCCCCAAGGACACAGTGGCCTCCATCATTCTTAAACGGAAGAAGTTTGGAACCCCCAAGACTCTTCCTAGAGCTGGCCGCCAGGCCAAACTGAGCAATCGGGGGAGAAGGGCAGTGCAGTGGAGTAGCTTCAACAGCCATAGGCCCAGGGATTTCACATCACATTCCATGATGCAATGCAGAATACGGCTTCACATAGAACAATCACCAAACCCATAAGATAACACTTAGCACAGCCAAACATCATGTATCACATGAAGAGGCATGTGTGTTCTCCAGACGTGATACCTTGTCATGGACCTGCTGTTTTGATCTTCGCTCTCTCTCTCCCTCTCTCCCTCCGTCTCCCTCTCTCTCTCTACCACACCTGCTGTCTCGACCTCTGAATGTTCGGCTATGAAAAGCCAACTGACAATTACTCCGGAGGTGCTGACCTGTTGCACCCTCTGTAACCACATTATTTTGTTGACTTTACTTGAAGAACGATCTGGCCTTAATGGCCATGTACGCTTATAATCTCCACCGGCAGAGCCAGAAGAGGACGAGCCAGCCCTCAGAGCCTGGTTCCTCTCTAGGTTTCTTCCTAGGTTCCTGTTTTTCTAGAGAGTTTTTCCTAGCCACTGTGCTTCTAAATCTGCATTGCATGCTATTTGAGGTTTTAAGCTGGGTGTCGGAAAAAGCATTTTGTGACATCTGCTGATGTAAAAAGGGCTTTATAAATAAATTGTACTGATTGATTGATGATTGATTGTATGAAATGGAGTAGCATATATCCATCATGTAAAATGAACATTGAGCACGGTCTCCATGGAGTATAGCACTGCAGCCTTAGGCAATGTATATTTATGTGGTGCATAACATTATCTCATATCACATGCATGGCAAGTCATGATTGATGTAATTAGATGCTCTGGAGAGATCCCACCCTCCTTCCCCAACACATGTAGAATGCTTAGAAACCACCACAAACCTGTGAAATCGATCAACAGATGATGTTTAATCTCCTCTCAAGGTCTGTTGATTTACAGTATCTCAGAATCAGGAACTGTCATATCCCATGTGATGTGTCAAAACAAGTTGATACATGTGTTATCATGGTGCATTGGGTATGTATTTGTATTTATTGTGGATCCCCTTTAGCTGCAGCAGCTACTCTTCATGGGGTCCAGTAAAATGAAGGCAGTTATACAATTGTAAAAACATTCCTATACATTCACAACAGATTTCACAAAATCCATGTTCCTGTTTGATTTCGGGGTAGGCTGTCAACAGCACGTACTGTGACACTATGATATGTATTCTGATCAAGTCAACAATACCTCTAAGCATATCTGACGTCATGTATTTGATATCTTTATGTGAAGGTTAATGTCCATATTGACATCAGTTCATTGTGTTTGAGGACGGTTCACTGACCGGTTTTCAACGAATACGATTAGACTAGTTTAACAGTTACAGAACAGCTGCAGTATCAGAGGCGCAGAGCCTTAATTAACGAGCTACACATAATGGCTGACGACAGCCAGGTAAGGTTCATTTTAGCCTCCGTTTAATGAGCTTTACAGTTGTCCTAATTCCATCTTGTTCTAATGGCAAGTCTGCCTTAAGTGCAGAAACTATGGTTGATATTAGAAAATAAGTATGATTGGAAGTTTAGGCAAGTAATTCCAATTGGGGAATTGTTGTGGGATGTTAGCATACCATATTGCGCGTGTAGCATTCGTGCCGTGGAGGATTGTGTAGGCCGGCAGGTTGCTACAGGATCCTAGTATCATGTATGTTATAGGGATCAGATCTAGCTGACTTTTTCACCTGAACTGCTCATTGGCTGTCCATAATGAGCCCAGCGAGCAGGATGTGTAGCTGGGCTCTGCAATAATTAGCTCCCAGAGCAATTACAAATAACTATTCTTGTTTTAAAAGCGTCATTACAACTAGCAACATAACGGTCAGTCACCTCTAAGCAGGACTCAGTAGAAACGCTCTGTGTTGGATTTGTCCATGTCTCGCTAAATTAACCTAGCTACCATAACAGCCGTGGAGAATTTACACTATAGTTTTAAGGGATCTCTCTGAAGGTTTTAGATGATACAGTGGTGCTTCGTCCTCTGGATGAAGAACCATACATCTCGGCTCGGCTTCATTGCATTATTATTTGGGAAACGTTGACATGCCATTTGTGTTGACGGATGGATGAAAATAATGTAATTATAGTGTCGTGATACATAGGCTAGCAGGAAAATCCGCATGAGATATCCATAGAACTGAGCCCTGCTCCATTTCAGCACCATGCCGCGGTCTCAGGTGCTGCCCAGACTCGCAACATTTCAGCACCATGGCACAGTCCCCTGACGCCAAGAAACGTGTCAGCTCTATGCAGCGGGCAGCTCCACAGTGCTGAAATAGTTCAAGCCCCCTTGAACATCTTTGATTTGAAATAATTCTGCAAGTGGTTATTATTTATTGCACGTCCTAGTTTTGCAGCTTTGCAACCTCAGAATTATAGCTAATGGATGGCAGCGAGTTACGTTTTTGTGCATGGTGATGAATGACGATGCATGATAAACCATAAATTAAACGCAAAAACGTGCACTTAGACATATTTTCGTTCGGCAGAACTTTGACAAGCTTTGATTTGTTTTCTAATTACATTGACAATTCATATAGACATTAGACTTAGGCCTAATTGTGACATCATGTGTGTATGTCATCTTTGGAGAATGCTCTGGCTTCAGCCAATCGGAATCGAGTATTCAACAATGCTTTGGCATAATTCAAGGACATTCATATTCACTTCAGTTGTTTGCCGATGGTTCACTGACGTTTTTTCAAAGGAGGTATTAGTATTTCCTCTAAACAGCCTACAACAATAAGCAACACATCATGTCAGATGACAGCAAGGTATGGTTCATTTAGCCTATTTTGAGTTTAGAGGAGAAATTGCTAACAATATAGTAGGTCACTAACACAGCAGTAGGTCTCACTGGTTTGATCCATGGACTGAAATTTGACCACTATTGCCGTTTTGTTTAAAATAGGAGCGAATAAGTTCTTTCACAAAGTCACAACCTAGGATTGATATTGACCTCTCAATTATCCACCAGAGCGTGAAATGGGAGGATCCCCCGGATGACCAAAATAAGGTTGTGGAGAATATGAAGGACGAAACAGAGACACATGAGACCAACAAGAACAGGACAGGAGGCAAGGTATGAAATATGCTGTCCTTTACACATGCTCTGCCTATTTAGGCACAGATCTAGGATTAGTTTACTATCACTAAATCCTAGCCTTAAAGCATTAGGAAGAGACGCTACACTGACCTTAGATCTGCTATAAGACCTATAATCTGTTGTCATGTAGGCTAAACGTAAGTCCAGTGGCTGTGCCAAGAAGACTTCCGTGGAGGAGGACAGCAGCATTGGTGCAGGTCTGAGATTACTTCATGTTGGGTGCAGGTTGTGTTCAAATTCATCAGCACTAATCTGAGAAGATAGTATCTATATAGGTGAAAGCAATATAGTGGAGGGCCGCAGAGAGATGTGCTTTTACCTGTCCAGTGCAATCAAATCACTAAAGGTGAAGGAAATTAGGGATCACGTTCAGATTCAACTTTAGATTTCTCTTTGCGGTTTCCCAGAGTCTTCTCAGACACCCGGGTGTGGTTTCCGGGATAGGGGATCTATCATTGAGCAGCTGGAGAAGGAGGCTCAGAGGACTCTAATGCCTTCTCTCAAGATTGAGACATGCTGTGCCCCAATCCTCCTCTCCTTCCTGAGGAGTCTAACTGATGAGCAAGTCCCATGTCTTTTTCCAACCTCACATACAACAATTTATAGTCATAGTGCACCTTCTAACCACAAAGGGGATTTCAAACACTACACCTAACCCTAACATCACTGTAGCCACACCCCTAACTCTTCCTGTAAATCAAGAACAAAATGTCTCATGTACTTGCTAATAGCTTAATTAAATACACGTTTATTTTCCCTAACATGGCTATCTAGTGACTCCACTAACTCAACAGCAGTGTGCAGGTACAATATGTTTCCTTTCTTTTCTTTTCTCTAGCCAATGGAGAGTGATTCAGCATGGCATGAAAAATAACGTAAGTCTCTCCACATAAGGTTCTGGTCAAAAGTTGTGCGCTATATAGGGAATGGTGTCATGGAATTACTTGATTGACAAAAACATTACTCTGTTTGTTGGCCATAGCTCACATTCGAGCAGCTCTCCATGCTGTGTCTGAAGATTGTTAAAGTCGTGACCCAGACAGCCCTCCGCATTCTCCTACCAGCGCTAGCTCGTATCATGGGGGTGAACCTGAGGAGTGGGGCAACCTCCCCAGAATCCCAGTGCTCTGAGGATTCCTTAGACAGTCTGGATGAGAGAGAGAAAAGGCTGCTGATCAGTGAGATGAACTACTGGACCAAGGAGAGGAGGAGGAATGGCAGTGCAGGGTGCCGCCAAAAATCCACTTGCAGAACCTCATCACCATGCTGTTCGCCTAAGAGGTATGTTCACAGCAATATTTCAACTTAATAATTGCAAGACCTGACCCATACTTATCATAAATTATTAACTTGGAATTCACACCTTGTAGTTTTAAGTTCTGGTCAGAAATGTTGCCACGGAGGGGTGGGTCCAGGTGAAAGTCATTTTTAACTGGGTAAGCCATAATGTCATCTATGAATAAATAGATCAGGTACATGTCTTTCAGAATTAATCATATTCTGATGTTGTACAAACATAAAAATCAGGCAAAAAAATTGTGTCAGTTGGCTTTCGGCTTCTAGAACTACGGTGGTATGAGATGTAATCCATCATTGCTCTAATTTGGTTTTCAGGCTCACTAATGACCCAGATTAGATACAGTTGGTCACATTTGCATGGCATAAGTGGTGATTGTGTGTTTATCTTCAAGGTCCCAGACCTCATTGCACAGCTTGCCTGCAACTAGAGAGGCTCCCCTCATGGAGGAGCCTCTGAAGGCTCTTTTTGGGGTAACGGAAGAGAGCCTCCTGATATCCCTGGTTGAGGGTCACTCCAACCCCACCTCCTCCAGCTCCTTCGAGTTGAGCTGTGCTATCGTGGGGGAGGTGGTACACCAGCTTAACTCTGGCCTCTCAGTGGCCATTCAGGCCAGCCCGGGGAGTTGCCCCCCTATGGACAGTCAGGACATAGCAGCAGGCAAGGAGGTCATTCGGGTAGCCTCGGTGCAGATTCTGGCCGAGCTACAGAGCCAAACGTCTGAGCCAGAGTGGGTAGGGTTTATCGAGCCCCTCATGGACCCTGTGACCGATGATGTGCTGGATGCCATTGTCGGCACAATGGACAAAATGGCACAGGACTTCAACATCCTATTGGATCTGGCCAAGAAGATGACAATCTTGGGGTCTAGATTTCTGACCAATCTTCAATGTGACCTTGATGTTGAGTGTCCATCTGGGAAAGAAGGGACCACTCACTTTCTCAAAGAGACTGGATCCTCTACCAGTGTGGTGGCCAGAAAGATTCAGACCCTCTCTAGCCCCGACTTTCAGTCTAAAGCCCTGAAGGCGGTGAGCACCATCCTTACAAGGAAAGTCAGCAGCTCTTCTGGCATGGTTCCTTCCTCTAGGCCTTCTAGTGCTGCTCCTAGCCTTACTGAAGCCCCCCTGAATACCAGCTGCACAGCCCTGACATCTGTAACCTCCACTGCCACAGTGATTGTTAAGGCATTTGTGGGAGGCATGGAGACGATAGCATCATTTGAAGGCACATGTGAAGCAGTTGATTGGCCAGTTCCTGTAAATGACCACAAAACAGGATCTTCACAGATGATAACCTTCTCTCTAGCCCGCACACTCTACGGCCGTATACGAGCAAAGCTGAGGGACCTTTTAACTCTATCCACTCGAGAAGAAGGTGTGGCTAAGGATGCTTCTCTTCAGGAGTCTTCAGAAACCCTGGAAAAGGCAACTGTTTCAACTGTTGAAGTCCAGTTACCCAGCACCGAACTTAGTAGAGTTCCCAGTGAGAGCCAACCAATACCAGCTCTCTGTCGCTCCAATCTGGATACCAGTACTCAAGAAGTTCTTAGCAGTGTTTTTTCCATCTACAAGTCAGAGTTATCAAAAGTGGAGAGTAAATCCTTGGCCGTTGTCAGTTCATCTGATGAGTCCCTAGAGGCTTGTTGGTTTGTTGATGGTGTCCTATCAAAGCTCGATGACTATACTATTTCCCAGTCACCCTCACCCAATGAAGACTTGAGCGTGAGTACTCAATATTCTCAACTGAGCTCAGAAGAGAGTGTCAGAATCACAGAGTCCTCTACTAGTCTGATTCAGAGCATTAAGAAGCTCTCTAGCAATGACTTCCAGACTCAGGCAGAAGAGGCAGTGAGTAAAGTGCTGATGAGATCCAGTCATTCCTTTATCACACAGATCAGCCATACTGGTCTTCAGAAAAGTCTGCAGGCTGGCTTATCATCTAGCTCACCATCAGAGATCCATGTCCTTTCAGAATCCATGTCCTCCATGTCCTCTGAGAATACAGCCTCTGTATTAGTGGAAACCTTTGTCAAAGGAATGGCGACTATTTCCCAGAAAAATGAGTCCACTGACACTGTGCTACTGGAAAAAAGTGGGAGAGTTTCGCAGTGCTCCCACGGGGGCTCCCAACTGGATGATACTGAATTGAGTGTTAAAATATCAGAGGAGAAGCTTTGGTCAACAGCTAAGACCATCTGCGTCAGTATGAAGAACACACTTAAGGATTTCTTCACAGGGCTGAAGCCATCCGGATCCGAAAGGACAGAAAATGCTTCTTCCAAAGAGACCCTTGGGGAAATCCTGATTGCTATCCAGAGTGAAATCTCAAACTCAGGGCGAATGAAGGATTCCAGGGAGCTCCTTCAGATCAATGATATGTTAGGAACTATGCTGAAGGAGGTTGAGAAAAGTGAGGATGACAGTGAACAAGTCTGCCAAGACATCCCTAGAACCTGTTCATCTTTGTCCACTTCTTTAAATGGTTGTAGTTCCTTGTCCAGCTCTTCAAAGGGTCCTAGGTCAGAGTGTGAGTTAGAGATCAACCTCCCTGGCACTCCCATCCCTGACCAAGTGCCTTTTGATCTGACCTGCCCCATCGTCAGGAGCTCCTGCATCGACACCAGGGTCTCTAAAATGCCAGAGATTTCTTCAAGTGACCTAAAGGCAAAGATGATGGCACACACAGATGAACCCCTGCATCGTGACAGTCCAATGACTGACAGCAGTCGACCGCCGAGTGCTAAAGCCTCTTTTCGATCCTCCACTCTGTCTTTCACCAGCAAGGGAACCTCTTTGGTACCAAAGGGAGATGGGATTGACATTGAAGAGAAGGAGGTGTGCATCCCCAGCAGCTCTGGCCATCTGAGGGAGCTCTTAATCACCCCGGACATCAGCAGTGCCACTGCATTCCCATTGCAGTACTTGATGGACTCCAGCAAAGATGATGGCATCTGTTTTGTCACCATACTGGTGATAAGGTTGCTATCGGTGATCAGACCCTCAGCACTAGATGGACCCTCCCAACAGGCAGCAGATCTGACAGAAACATGTCAGCAACTCATCAGACAAATCCTGTCTGAGTTCTGTGCTGCATCCAGATTCTCCAGGACACAGGCATATTCCCAGAACCTGAACATCCGAAGGGTGTTCAGAGGTGTACATAAAAACCTCATGGAGGAGTTTGGCTCTTATAACACCCTGCAAGCAGCTATTTCCTCCCAGGACCCTGCATTTGACAGAGTCCTGGTCAAGTCCTTGACCCAGCAGCTGGTACAGGGATGCAAGGAGGCGTCAAAACCAGCTTCTGCTGCAACAAACCCATCAGACCAGGCTGAGACAGAGAGGGGGGCTGAGCAGAAAGCAAGAAGGAGCTTCCTTTGCTTTTCAATGACCAAACTCAGGATCAACTTCAAGGTATAGCAGGGAGTCAGCGTTTGTTTTTTGTTCCAGTTAGGTGCTGATGTTATTGATGTGGCTATGATAAGACAAATACATGAAATAAATATGTTTTATTCATCACTAAATTGTTGCCTTGGATTCAGAAGTGTTCCATTTATTTATTTATTCTCTGTACCATTTTCTTTACCTTTCTTCTGTTAGCGTTCCAAGAGAGGAAACAAAAAGGACTGCCATTCAGTCCAGGAACAGACTGCGATTCCCTCTACTGACAGACATTGCATAGGTAAGGATGTTTTAGAGCTCTGCTATAGCTTGTAGTTTTGTTTAGGTGTGTGTTAGAAACATAGGTATGGCTACCAAACTCATAGCACTGTTATTTTTCAATGTTACTATACTGCATCCCTCTCTCACTCTCTCTTACCCCATCCATTTCTCTTGTGTTTCTAGCTCCCGTTGGAGAGGTTTCTCCCTCCATATCTCAGCCTGTCAAAAAACGATCCTTGATTGTCAGGGTCTTTTCAGCAATGATGAAGCCATTCAGGCGCTTCACCAAGAAGAACCTGTAACCTGTTACGCTGCATGAATAACTACTTTTGTAACAGCAAGACTTTTGACAAGAGGAATTTCTGCATGTCTACCCTTTCAAAGTCTATTTGATCAAATAAATGCACATTATTTTACAAGAATTTCAAGTGTTTTGGAAGATTGGTAAAACTGAAGCAGCTTTTCTCAGAGAAATGCACTAGTTCCACTTGGTTACACATTTATTGTGCAGTTTTTGAGTTGGCAGGACTTGGGGCAGCAGGTAGCCTTGTGGTTAGAGTGTTGGGCCAGTAACTGAAAGGTTGCTAGGTCAGATCCCTGAGCTAACCATGTAAAAATATGGACGTTCTGCTCCTGAACAAGGTAGTTAACTCACTGTTCCTAAGCTGTCATTGTAAATAAGAATTTGTTCTGAACTGACTTGTCTAGGAAAATAAATAAAATAACCAGAGCTTGACTCCAATACAATAGTTGCTGCATAGACTGTCAGATAACCAGATGTTCTCAATTAATTTAGTTAGATTGGTAAGAGCTTATTAGCAGCAAGGGGAAAACACATAGAGGAGAATTAGCTATCTGCAGCTAGATCAACCCTCTGAGATGTTTTCTGTATGTTGAAAATATAAGGTCCAACAGTTGACAGTGTATGTCAGAGCAAAAACCAAACTATGAGGTCGATGGAATTGTCCATAAGGCTCAGAGACATGATTGTGTCAAGACACAGATCTGGTGAAGGGTACCAAAATGTTTCTGCAATATTGAAGGTCCCCAAGGACACAGTGGCCTCCATCATTCTTAAACGGAAGAAGTTTGGAACCCCCAAGACTCTTCCTAGAGCTGGCCGCCAGGCCAAACTGAGCAATCGGGGAGAAGGGCAGTGCAGTGGAGTAGCTTCAACAGCCATAGGCCCAGGGATTTCACATCACATTCCATGATGCAATGCAGAATACGGCTTCACATAGAACAATCACCAAACCCATAAGATAACACTTAGCACAGCCAAACATCATGTATCACATGAAGAGGCATGTGTGTTCTCCAGACGTGATACCTTGTCATGGACCTGCTGTTTTGATCTTCGCTCTCTCTCTCCCTCTCTCCCTCCGTCTCCCTCTCTCTCTCTACCACACCTGCTGTCTCGACCTCTGAATGTTCGGCTATGAAAAGCCAACTGACAATTACTCCGGAGGTGCTGACCTGTTGCACCCTCTGTAACCACATTATTTTGTTGACTTTACTTGAAGAACGATCTGGCCTTAATGGCCATGTACGCTTATAATCTCCACCGGCAGAGCCAGAAGAGGACGAGCCAGCCCTCAGAGCCTGGTTCCTCTCTAGGTTTCTTCCTAGGTTCCTGTTTTTCTAGAGAGTTTTTCCTAGCCACTGTGCTTCTAAATCTGCATTGCATGCTATTTGAGGTTTTAAGCTGGGTGTCGGAAAAAGCATTTTGTGACATCTGCTGATGTAAAAAGGGCTTTATAAATAAATTGTACTGATTGATTGATGATTGATTGTATGAAATGGAGTAGCATATATCCATCATGTAAAATGAACATTGAGCACGGTCTCCATGGAGTATAGCACTGCAGCCTTAGGCAATGTATATTTATGTGGTGCATAACATTATCTCATATCACATGCATGGCAAGTCATGATTGATGTAATTAGATGCTCTGGAGAGATCCCACCCTCCTTCCCCAACACATGTAGAATGCTTAGAAACCACCACAAACCTGTGAAATCGATCAACAGATGATGTTTAATCTCCTCTCAAGGTCTGTTGATTTACAGTATCTCAGAATCAGGAACTGTCATATCCCATGTGATGTGTCAAAACAAGTTGATACATGTGTTATCATGGTGCATTGGGTATGTATTTGTATTTATTGTGGATCCCCTTTAGCTGCAGCAGCTACTCTTCATGGGGTCCAGTAAAATGAAGGCAGTTATACAATTGTAAAAACATTCCTATACATTCACAACAGATTTCACAAAATCCATGTTCCTGTTTGATTTCGGGGTAGGCTGTCAACAGCACGTACTGTGACACTATGATATGTATTCTGATCAAGTCAACAATACCTCTAAGCATATCTGACGTCATGTATTTGATATCTTTATGTGAAGGTTAATGTCCATATTGACATCAGTTCATTGTGTTTGAGGACGGTTCACTGACCGGTTTTCAACGAATACGATTAGACTAGTTTAACAGTTACAGAACAGCTGCAGTATCAGAGGCGCAGAGCCTTAATTAACGAGCTACACATAATGGCTGACGACAGCCAGGTAAGGTTCATTTTAGCCTCCGTTTAATGAGCTTTACAGTTGTCCTAATTCCATCTTGTTCTAATGGCAAGTCTGCCTTAAGTGCAGAAACTATGGTTGATATTAGAAAATAAGTATGATTGGAAGTTTAGGCAAGTAATTCCAATTGGGGAATTGTTGTGGGATGTTAGCATACCATATTGCGCGTGTAGCATTCGTGCCGTGGAGGATTGTGTAGGCCGGCAGGTTGCTACAGGATCCTAGTATCATGTATGTTATAGGGATCAGATCTAGCTGACTTTTTCACCTGAACTGCTCATTGGCTGTCCATAATGAGCCCAGCGAGCAGGATGTGTAGCTGGGCTCTGCAATAATTAGCTCCCAGAGCAATTACAAATAACTATTCTTGTTTTAAAAGCGTCATTACAACTAGCAACATAACGGTCAGTCACCTCTAAGCAGGACTCAGTAGAAACGCTCTGTGTTGGATTTGTCCATGTCTCGCTAAATTAACCTAGCTACCATAACAGCCGTGGAGAATTTACACTATAGTTTTAAGGGATCTCTCTGAAGGTTTTAGATGATACAGTGGTGCTTCGTCCTCTGGATGAAGAACCATACATCTCGGCTCGGCTTCATTGCATTATTATTTGGGAAACGTTGACATGCCATTTGTGTTGACGGATGGATGAAAATAATGTAATTATAGTGTCGTGATACATAGGCTAGCAGGAAAATCCGCATGAGATATCCATAGAACTGAGCCCTGCTCCATTTCAGCACCATGCCGCGGTCTCAGGTGCTGCCCAGACTCGCAACATTTCAGCACCATGGCACAGTCCCCTGACGCCAAGAAACGTGTCAGCTCTATGCAGCGGGCAGCTCCACAGTGCTGAAATAGTTCAAGCCCCCTTGAACATCTTTGATTTGAAATAATTCTGCAAGTGGTTATTATTTATTGCACGTCCTAGTTTTGCAGCTTTGCAACCTCAGAATTATAGCTAATGGATGGCAGCGAGTTACGTTTTTGTGCATGGTGATGAATGACGATGCATGATAAACCATAAATTAAACGCAAAAACGTGCACTTAGACATATTTTCGTTCGGCAGAACTTTGACAAGCTTTGATTTGTTTTCTAATTACATTGACAATTCATATAGACATTAGACTTAGGCCTAATTGTGACATCATGTGTGTATGTCATCTTTGGAGAATGCTCTGGCTTCAGCCAATCGGAATCGAGTATTCAACAATGCTTTGGCATAATTCAAGGACATTCATATTCACTTCAGTTGTTTGCCGATGGTTCACTGACGTTTTTTCAAAGGAGGTATTAGTATTTCCTCTAAACAGCCTACAACAATAAGCAACACATCATGTCAGATGACAGCAAGGTATGGTTCATTTAGCCTATTTTGAGTTTAGAGGAGAAATTGCTAACAATATAGTAGGTCACTAACACAGCAGTAGGTCTCACTGGTTTGATCCATGGACTGAAATTTGACCACTATTGCCGTTTTGTTTAAAATAGGAGCGAATAAGTTCTTTCACAAAGTCACAACCTAGGATTGATATTGACCTCTCAATTATCCACCAGAGCGTGAAATGGGAGGATCCCCCGGATGACCAAAATAAGGTTGTGGAGAATATGAAGGACGAAACAGAGACACATGAGACCAACAAGAACAGGACAGGAGGCAAGGTATGAAATATGCTGTCCTTTACACATGCTCTGCCTATTTAGGCACAGATCTAGGATTAGTTTACTATCACTAAATCCTAGCCTTAAAGCATTAGGAAGAGACGCTACACTGACCTTAGATCTGCTATAAGACCTATAATCTGTTGTCATGTAGGCTAAACGTAAGTCCAGTGGCTGTGCCAAGAAGACTTCCGTGGAGGAGGACAGCAGCATTGGTGCAGGTCTGAGATTACTTCATGTTGGGTGCAGGTTGTGTTCAAATTCATCAGCACTAATCTGAGAAGATAGTATCTATATAGGTGAAAGCAATATAGTGGAGGGCCGCAGAGAGATGTGCTTTTACCTGTCCAGTGCAATCAAATCACTAAAGGTGAAGGAAATTAGGGATCACGTTCAGATTCAACTTTAGATTTCTCTTTGCGGTTTCCCAGAGTCTTCTCAGACACCCGGGTGTGGTTTCCGGGATAGGGGATCTATCATTGAGCAGCTGGAGAAGGAGGCTCAGAGGACTCTAATGCCTTCTCTCAAGATTGAGACATGCTGTGCCCCAATCCTCCTCTCCTTCCTGAGGAGTCTAACTGATGAGCAAGTCCCATGTCTTTTTCCAACCTCACATACAACAATTTATAGTCATAGTGCACCTTCTAACCACAAAGGGGATTTCAAACACTACACCTAACCCTAACATCACTGTAGCCACACCCCTAACTCTTCCTGTAAATCAAGAACAAAATGTCTCATGTACTTGCTAATAGCTTAATTAAATACACGTTTATTTTCCCTAACATGGCTATCTAGTGACTCCACTAACTCAACAGCAGTGTGCAGGTACAATATGTTTCCTTTCTTTTCTTTTCTCTAGCCAATGGAGAGTGATTCAGCATGGCATGAAAAATAACGTAAGTCTCTCCACATAAGGTTCTGGTCAAAAGTTGTGCGCTATATAGGGAATGGTGTCATGGAATTACTTGATTGACAAAAACATTACTCTGTTTGTTGGCCATAGCTCACATTCGAGCAGCTCTCCATGCTGTGTCTGAAGATTGTTAAAGTCGTGACCCAGACAGCCCTCCGCATTCTCCTACCAGCGCTAGCTCGTATCATGGGGGTGAACCTGAGGAGTGGGGCAACCTCCCCAGAATCCCAGTGCTCTGAGGATTCCTTAGACAGTCTGGATGAGAGAGAGAAAAGGCTGCTGATCAGTGAGATGAACTACTGGACCAAGGAGAGGAGGAGGAATGGCAGTGCAGGGTGCCGCCAAAAATCCACTTGCAGAACCTCATCACCATGCTGTTCGCCTAAGAGGTATGTTCACAGCAATATTTCAACTTAATAATTGCAAGACCTGACCCATACTTATCATAAATTATTAACTTGGAATTCACACCTTGTAGTTTTAAGTTCTGGTCAGAAATGTTGCCACGGAGGGGTGGGTCCAGGTGAAAGTCATTTTTAACTGGGTAAGCCATAATGTCATCTATGAATAAATAGATCAGGTACATGTCTTTCAGAATTAATCATATTCTGATGTTGTACAAACATAAAAATCAGGCAAAAAAATTGTGTCAGTTGGCTTTCGGCTTCTAGAACTACGGTGGTATGAGATGTAATCCATCATTGCTCTAATTTGGTTTTCAGGCTCACTAATGACCCAGATTAGATACAGTTGGTCACATTTGCATGGCATAAGTGGTGATTGTGTGTTTATCTTCAAGGTCCCAGACCTCATTGCACAGCTTGCCTGCAACTAGAGAGGCTCCCCTCATGGAGGAGCCTCTGAAGGCTCTTTTTGGGGTAACGGAAGAGAGCCTCCTGATATCCCTGGTTGAGGGTCACTCCAACCCCACCTCCTCCAGCTCCTTCGAGTTGAGCTGTGCTATCGTGGGGGGAGGTGGTACACCAGCTTAACTCTGGCCTCTCAGTGGCCATTCAGGCCAGCCCGGGGAGTTGCCCCCCCTATGGACAGTCAGGACATAGCAGCAGGCAAGGAGGTCATTCGGGTAGCCTCGGTGCAGATTCTGGCCGAGCTACAGAGCCAAACGTCTGAGCCAGAGTGGGTAGGGTTTATCGAGCCCCTCATGGACCCTGTGACCGATGATGTGCTGGATGCCATTGTCGGCACAATGGACAAAATGGCACAGGACTTCAACATCCTATTGGATCTGGCCAAGAAGATGACAATCTTGGGGTCTAGATTTCTGACCAATCTTCAATGTGACCTTGATGTTGAGTGTCCATCTGGGAAAGAAGGGACCACTCACTTTCTCAAAGAGACTGGATCCTCTACCAGTGTGGTGGCCAGAAAGATTCAGACCCTCTCTAGCCCCGACTTTCAGTCTAAAGCCCTGAAGGCGGTGAGCACCATCCTTACAAGGAAAGTCAGCAGCTCTTCTGGCATGGTTCCTTCCTCTAGGCCTTCTAGTGCTGCTCCTAGCCTTACTGAAGCCCCCCTGAATACCAGCTGCACAGCCCTGACATCTGTAACCTCCACTGCCACAGTGATTGTTAAGGCATTTGTGGGAGGCATGGAGACGATAGCATCATTTGAAGGCACATGTGAAGCAGTTGATTGGCCAGTTCCTGTAAATGACCACAAAACAGGATCTTCACAGATGATAACCTTCTCTCTAGCCCGCACACTCTACGGCCGTATACGAGCAAAGCTGAGGGACCTTTTAACTCTATCCACTCGAGAAGAAGGTGTGGCTAAGGATGCTTCTCTTCAGGAGTCTTCAGAAACCCTGGAAAAGGCAACTGTTTCAACTGTTGAAGTCCAGTTACCCAGCACCGAACTTAGTAGAGTTCCCAGTGAGAGCCAACCAATACCAGCTCTCTGTCGCTCCAATCTGGATACCAGTACTCAAGAAGTTCTTAGCAGTGTTTTTTCCATCTACAAGTCAGAGTTATCAAAAGTGGAGAGTAAATCCTTGGCCGTTGTCAGTTCATCTGATGAGTCCCTAGAGGCTTGTTGGTTTGTTGATGGTGTCCTATCAAAGCTCGATGACTATACTATTTCCCAGTCACCCTCACCCAATGAAGACTTGAGCGTGAGTACTCAATATTCTCAACTGAGCTCAGAAGAGAGTGTCAGAATCACAGAGTCCTCTACTAGTCTGATTCAGAGCATTAAGAAGCTCTCTAGCAATGACTTCCAGACTCAGGCAGAAGAGGCAGTGAGTAAAGTGCTGATGAGATCCAGTCATTCCTTTATCACACAGATCAGCCATACTGGTCTTCAGAAAAGTCTGCAGGCTGGCTTATCATCTAGCTCACCATCAGAGATCCATGTCCTTTCAGAATCCATGTCCTCCATGTCCTCTGAGAATACAGCCTCTGTATTAGTGGAAACCTTTGTCAAAGGAATGGCGACTATTTCCCAGAAAAATGAGTCCACTGACACTGTGCTACTGGAAAAAAGTGGGAGAGTTTCGCAGTGCTCCCACGGGGGCTCCCAACTGGATGATACTGAATTGAGTGTTAAAATATCAGAGGAGAAGCTTTGGTCAACAGCTAAGACCATCTGCGTCAGTATGAAGAACACACTTAAGGATTTCTTCACAGGGCTGAAGCCATCCGGATCCGAAAGGACAGAAAATGCTTCTTCCAAAGAGACCCTTGGGGAAATCCTGATTGCTATCCAGAGTGAAATCTCAAACTCAGGGCGAATGAAGGATTCCAGGGAGCTCCTTCAGATCAATGATATGTTAGGAACTATGCTGAAGGAGGTTGAGAAAAGTGAGGATGACAGTGAACAAGTCTGCCAAGACATCCCTAGAACCTGTTCATCTTTGTCCACTTCTTTAAATGGTTGTAGTTCCTTGTCCAGCTCTTCAAAGGGTCCTAGGTCAGAGTGTGAGTTAGAGATCAACCTCCCTGGCACTCCCATCCCTGACCAAGTGCCTTTTGATCTGACCTGCCCCATCGTCAGGAGCTCCTGCATCGACACCAGGGTCTCTAAAATGCCAGAGATTTCTTCAAGTGACCTAAAGGCAAAGATGATGGCACACACAGATGAACCCCTGCATCGTGACAGTCCAATGACTGACAGCAGTCGACCGCCGAGTGCTAAAGCCTCTTTTCGATCCTCCACTCTGTCTTTCACCAGCAAGGGAACCTCTTTGGTACCAAAGGGAGATGGGATTGACATTGAAGAGAAGGAGGTGTGCATCCCCAGCAGCTCTGGCCATCTGAGGGAGCTCTTAATCACCCCGGACATCAGCAGTGCCACTGCATTCCCATTGCAGTACTTGATGGACTCCAGCAAAGATGATGGCATCTGTTTTGTCACCATACTGGTGATAAGGTTGCTATCGGTGATCAGACCCTCAGCACTAGATGGACCCTCCCAACAGGCAGCAGATCTGACAGAAACATGTCAGCAACTCATCAGACAAATCCTGTCTGAGTTCTGTGCTGCATCCAGATTCTCCAGGACACAGGCATATTCCCAGAACCTGAACATCCGAAGGGTGTTCAGAGGTGTACATAAAAACCTCATGGAGGAGTTTGGCTCTTATAACACCCTGCAAGCAGCTATTTCCTCCCAGGACCCTGCATTTGACAGAGTCCTGGTCAAGTCCTTGACCCAGCAGCTGGTACAGGGATGCAAGGAGGCGTCAAAACCAGCTTCTGCTGCAACAAACCCATCAGACCAGGCTGAGACAGAGGGGGGCTGAGCAGAAAGCAAGAAGGAGCTTCCTTTGCTTTTCAATGACCAAACTCAGGATCAACTTCAAGGTATAGCAGGGAGTCAGCGTTTGTTTTTTGTTCCAGTTAGGTGCTGATGTTATTGATGTGGCTATGATAAGACAAATACATGAAATAAATATGTTTTATTCATCACTAAATTGTTGCCTTGGATTCAGAAGTGTTCCATTTATTTATTTATTCTCTGTACCATTTTCTTTACCTTTCTTCTGTTAGCGTTCCAAGAGAGGAAACAAAAGGACTGCCATTCAGTCCAGGAACAGACTGCGATTCCCTCTACTGACAGACATTGCATAGGTAAGGATGTTTTAGAGCTCTGCTATAGCTTGTAGTTTTGTTTAGGTGTGTGTTAGAAACATAGGTATGGCTACCAAACTCATAGCACTGTTATTTTTCAATGTTACTATACTGCATCCCTCTCTCACTCTCTCTTACCCCATCCATTTCTCTTGTGTTTCTAGCTCCCGTTGGAGAGGTTTCTCCCTCCATATCTCAGCCTGTCAAAAAACGATCCTTGATTGTCAGGGTCTTTTCAGCAATGATGAAGCCATTCAGGCGCTTCACCAAGAAGAACCTGTAACCTGTTACGCTGCATGAATAACTACTTTTGTAACAGCAAGACTTTTGACAAGAGGAATTTCTGCATGTCTACCCTTTCAAAGTCTATTTGATCAAATAAATGCACATTATTTTACAAGAATTTCAAGTGTTTTGGAAGATTGGTAAAACTGAAGCAGCTTTTCTCAGAGAAATGCACTAGTTCCACTTGGTTACACATTTATTGTGCAGTTTTTGAGTTGGCAGGACTTGGGGCAGCAGGTAGCCTTGTGGTTAGAGTGTTGGGCCAGTAACTGAAAGGTTGCTAGGTCAGATCCCTGAGCTAACCATGTAAAAATATGGACGTTCTGCTCCTGAACAAGGTAGTTAACTCACTGTTCCTAAGCTGTCATTGTAAATAAGAATTTGTTCTGAACTGACTTGTCTAGGAAAATAAATAAAATAACCAGAGCTTGACTCCAATACAATAGTTGCTGCATAGACTGTCAGATAACCAGATGTTCTCAATTAATTTAGTTAGATTGGTAAGAGCTTATTAGCAGCAAGGGGAAAACACATAGAGGAGAATTAGCTATCTGCAGCTAGATCAACCCTCTGAGATGTTTTCTGTATGTTGAAAATATAAGGTCCAACAGTTGACAGTGTATGTCAGAGCAAAAACCAAACTATGAGGTCGATGGAATTGTCCATAAGGCTCAGAGACATGATTGTGTCAAGACACAGATCTGGTGAAGGGTACCAAAATGTTTCTGCAATATTGAAGGTCCCCAAGGACACAGTGGCCTCCATCATTCTTAAACGGAAGAAGTTTGGAACCCCCAAGACTCTTCCTAGAGCTGGCCGCCAGGCCAAACTGAGCAATCGGGGAGAAGGGCAGTGCAGTGGAGTAGCTTCAACAGCCATAGGCCCAGGGATTTCACATCACATTCCATGATGCAATGCAGAATACGGCTTCACATAGAACAATCACCAAACCCATAAGATAACACTTAGCACAGCCAAACATCATGTATCACATGAAGAGGCATGTGTGTTCTCCAGACGTGATACCTTGTCATGGACCTGCTGTTTTGATCTTCGCTCTCTCTCTCCCTCTCTCCCTCCGTCTCCCTCTCTCTCTACCACACCTGCTGTCTCGACCTCTGAATGTTCGGCTATGAAAAGCCAACTGACAATTACTCCGGAGGTGCTGACCTGTTGCACCCTCTGTAACCACATTATTTTGTTGACTTTACTTGAAGAACGATCTGGCCTTAATGGCCATGTACGCTTATAATCTCCACCGGCAGAGCCAGAAGAGGACGAGCCAGCCCTCAGAGCCTGGTTCCTCTCTAGGTTTCTTCCTAGGTTCCTGTTTTTCTAGAGAGTTTTTCCTAGCCACTGTGCTTCTAAATCTGCATTGCATGCTATTTGAGGTTTTAAGCTGGGTGTCGGAAAAAGCATTTTGTGACATCTGCTGATGTAAAAGGGCTTTATAAATAAATTGTACTGATTGATTGATGATTGATTGTATGAAATGGAGTAGCATATATCCATCATGTAAAATGAACATTGAGCACGGTCTCCATGGAGTATAGCACTGCAGCCTTAGGCAATGTATATTTATGTGGTGCATAACATTATCTCATATCACATGCATGGCAAGTCATGATTGATGTAATTAGATGCTCTGGAGAGATCCCACCCTCCTTCCCCAACACATGTAGAATGCTTAGAAACCACCACAAACCTGTGAAATCGATCAACAGATGATGTTTAATCTCCTCTCAAGGTCTGTTGATTTACAGTATCTCAGAATCAGGAACTGTCATATCCCATGTGATGTGTCAAAACAAGTTGATACATGTGTTATCATGGTGCATTGGGTATGTATTTGTATTTATTGTGGATCCCCTTTAGCTGCAGCAGCTACTCTTCATGGGGTCCAGTAAAATGAAGGCAGTTATACAATTGTAAAAACATTCCTATACATTCACAACAGATTTCACAAAATCCATGTTCCTGTTTGATTTCGGGGTAGGCTGTCAACAGCACGTACTGTGACACTATGATATGTATTCTGATCAAGTCAACAATACCTCTAAGCATATCTGACGTCATGTATTTGATATCTTTATGTGAAGGTTAATGTCCATATTGACATCAGTTCATTGTGTTTGAGGACGGTTCACTGACCGGTTTTCAACGAATACGATTAGACTAGTTTAACAGTTACAGAACAGCTGCAGTATCAGAGGCGCAGAGCCTTAATTAACGAGCTACACATAATGGCTGACGACAGCCAGGTAAGGTTCATTTTAGCCTCCGTTTAATGAGCTTTACA
This sequence comes from Oncorhynchus masou masou, assembly GCF_036934945.1. Lineage (NCBI taxonomy): Eukaryota > Metazoa > Chordata > Actinopteri > Salmoniformes > Salmonidae > Oncorhynchus > Oncorhynchus masou. The sequence goes on along the minus strand of NC_088212.1, from coordinate 25,952,109 downwards.
GTTGTCCTAATTCCATCTTGTTCTAATGGCAAGTCTGCCTTAAGTGCAGAAACTATGGTTGATATTAGAAAATAAGTATGATTGGAAGTTTAGGCAAGTAATTCCAATTGGGGAATTGTTGTGGGATGTTAGCATACCATATTGCGCGTGTAGCATTCGTGCCGTGGAGGATTGTGTAGGCCGGCAGGTTGCTACAGGATCCTAGTATCATGTATGTTATAGGGATCAGATCTAGCTGACTTTTTCACCTGAACTGCTCATTGGCTGTCCATAATGAGCCCAGCGAGCAGGATGTGTAGCTGGGCTCTGCAATAATTAGCTCCCAGAGCAATTACAAATAACTATTCTTGTTTTAAAAGCGTCATTACAACTAGCAACATAACGGTCAGTCACCTCTAAGCAGGACTCAGTAGAAACGCTCTGTGTTGGATTTGTCCATGTCTCGCTAAATTAACCTAGCTACCATAACAGCCGTGGAGAATTTACACTATAGTTTTAAGGGATCTCTCTGAAGGTTTTAGATGATACAGTGGTGCTTCGTCCTCTGGATGAAGAACCATACATCTCGGCTCGGCTTCATTGCATTATTATTTGGGAAACGTTGACATGCCATTTGTGTTGACGGATGGATGAAAATAATGTAATTATAGTGTCGTGATACATAGGCTAGCAGGAAAATCCGCATGAGATATCCATAGAACTGAGCCCTGCTCCATTTCAGCACCATGCCGCGGTCTCAGGTGCTGCCCAGACTCGCAACATTTCAGCACCATGGCACAGTCCCCTGACGCCAAGAAACGTGTCAGCTCTATGCAGCGGGCAGCTCCACAGTGCTGAAATAGTTCAAGCCCCTTGAACATCTTTGATTTGAAATAATTCTGCAAGTGGTTATTATTTATTGCACGTCCTAGTTTTGCAGCTTTGCAACCTCAGAATTATAGCTAATGGATGGCAGCGAGTTACGTTTTTGTGCATGGTGATGAATGACGATGCATGATAAACCATAAATTAAACGCAAAAACGTGCACTTAGACATATTTTCGTTCGGCAGAACTTTGACAAGCTTTGATTTGTTTTCTAATTACATTGACAATTCATATAGACATTAGACTTAGGCCTAATTGTGACATCATGTGTGTATGTCATCTTTGGAGAATGCTCTGGCTTCAGCCAATCGGAATCGAGTATTCAACAATGCTTTGGCATAATTCAAGGACATTCATATTCACTTCAGTTGTTTGCCGATGGTTCACTGACGTTTTTTCAAAGGAGGTATTAGTATTTCCTCTAAACAGCCTACAACAATAAGCAACACATCATGTCAGATGACAGCAAGGTATGGTTCATTTAGCCTATTTTGAGTTTAGAGGAGAAATTGCTAACAATATAGTAGGTCACTAACACAGCAGTAGGTCTCACTGGTTTGATCCATGGACTGAAATTTGACCACTATTGCCGTTTTGTTTAAAATAGGAGCGAATAAGTTCTTTCACAAAGTCACAACCTAGGATTGATATTGACCTCTCAATTATCCACCAGAGCGTGAAATGGGAGGATCCCCGGATGACCAAAATAAGGTTGTGGAGAATATGAAGGACGAAACAGAGACACATGAGACCAACAAGAACAGGACAGGAGGCAAGGTATGAAATATGCTGTCCTTTACACATGCTCTGCCTATTTAGGCACAGATCTAGGATTAGTTTACTATCACTAAATCCTAGCCTTAAAGCATTAGGAAGAGACGCTACACTGACCTTAGATCTGCTATAAGACCTATAATCTGTTGTCATGTAGGCTAAACGTAAGTCCAGTGGCTGTGCCAAGAAGACTTCCGTGGAGGAGGACAGCAGCATTGGTGCAGGTCTGAGATTACTTCATGTTGGGTGCAGGTTGTGTTCAAATTCATCAGCACTAATCTGAGAAGATAGTATCTATATAGGTGAAAGCAATATAGTGGAGGGCCGCAGAGAGATGTGCTTTTACCTGTCCAGTGCAATCAAATCACTAAAGGTGAAGGAAATTAGGGATCACGTTCAGATTCAACTTTAGATTTCTCTTTGCGGTTTCCCAGAGTCTTCTCAGACACCCGGGTGTGGTTTCCGGGATAGGGGATCTATCATTGAGCAGCTGGAGAAGGAGGCTCAGAGGACTCTAATGCCTTCTCTCAAGATTGAGACATGCTGTGCCCCAATCCTCCTCTCCTTCCTGAGGAGTCTAACTGATGAGCAAGTCCCATGTCTTTTTCCAACCTCACATACAACAATTTATAGTCATAGTGCACCTTCTAACCACAAAGGGGATTTCAAACACTACACCTAACCCTAACATCACTGTAGCCACACCCCTAACTCTTCCTGTAAATCAAGAACAAAATGTCTCATGTACTTGCTAATAGCTTAATTAAATACACGTTTATTTTCCCTAACATGGCTATCTAGTGACTCCACTAACTCAACAGCAGTGTGCAGGTACAATATGTTTCCTTTCTTTTCTTTTCTCTAGCCAATGGAGAGTGATTCAGCATGGCATGAAAAATAACGTAAGTCTCTCCACATAAGGTTCTGGTCAAAAGTTGTGCGCTATATAGGGAATGGTGTCATGGAATTACTTGATTGACAAAAACATTACTCTGTTTGTTGGCCATAGCTCACATTCGAGCAGCTCTCCATGCTGTGTCTGAAGATTGTTAAAGTCGTGACCCAGACAGCCCTCCGCATTCTCCTACCAGCGCTAGCTCGTATCATGGGGGTGAACCTGAGGAGTGGGGCAACCTCCCCAGAATCCCAGTGCTCTGAGGATTCCTTAGACAGTCTGGATGAGAGAGAGAAAAGGCTGCTGATCAGTGAGATGAACTACTGGACCAAGGAGAGGAGGAGGAATGGCAGTGCAGGGTGCCGCCAAAAATCCACTTGCAGAACCTCATCACCATGCTGTTCGCCTAAGAGGTATGTTCACAGCAATATTTCAACTTAATAATTGCAAGACCTGACCCATACTTATCATAAATTATTAACTTGGAATTCACACCTTGTAGTTTTAAGTTCTGGTCAGAAATGTTGCCACGGAGGGGTGGGTCCAGGTGAAAGTCATTTTTAACTGGGTAAGCCATAATGTCATCTATGAATAAATAGATCAGGTACATGTCTTTCAGAATTAATCATATTCTGATGTTGTACAAACATAAAAATCAGGCAAAAAAATTGTGTCAGTTGGCTTTCGGCTTCTAGAACTACGGTGGTATGAGATGTAATCCATCATTGCTCTAATTTGGTTTTCAGGCTCACTAATGACCCAGATTAGATACAGTTGGTCACATTTGCATGGCATAAGTGGTGATTGTGTGTTTATCTTCAAGGTCCCAGACCTCATTGCACAGCTTGCCTGCAACTAGAGAGGCTCCCCTCATGGAGGAGCCTCTGAAGGCTCTTTTTTGGGGTAACGGAAGAGAGCCTCCTGATATCCCTGGTTGAGGGTCACTCCAACCCCACCTCCTCCAGCTCCTTCGAGTTGAGCTGTGCTATCGTGGGGGAGGTGGTACACCAGCTTAACTCTGGCCTCTCAGTGGCCATTCAGGCCAGCCCGGGGAGTTGCCCCCCTATGGACAGTCAGGACATAGCAGCAGGCAAGGAGGTCATTCGGGTAGCCTCGGTGCAGATTCTGGCCGAGCTACAGAGCCAAACGTCTGAGCCAGAGTGGGTAGGGTTTATCGAGCCCCTCATGGACCCTGTGACCGATGATGTGCTGGATGCCATTGTCGGCACAATGGACAAAATGGCACAGGACTTCAACATCCTATTGGATCTGGCCAAGAAGATGACAATCTTGGGGTCTAGATTTCTGACCAATCTTCAATGTGACCTTGATGTTGAGTGTCCATCTGGGAAAGAAGGGACCACTCACTTTCTCAAAGAGACTGGATCCTCTACCAGTGTGGTGGCCAGAAAGATTCAGACCCTCTCTAGCCCCGACTTTCAGTCTAAAGCCCTGAAGGCGGTGAGCACCATCCTTACAAGGAAAGTCAGCAGCTCTTCTGGCATGGTTCCTTCCTCTAGGCCTTCTAGTGCTGCTCCTAGCCTTACTGAAGCCCCCCCTGAATACCAGCTGCACAGCCCTGACATCTGTAACCTCCACTGCCACAGTGATTGTTAAGGCATTTGTGGGAGGCATGGAGACGATAGCATCATTTGAAGGCACATGTGAAGCAGTTGATTGGCCAGTTCCTGTAAATGACCACAAAACAGGATCTTCACAGATGATAACCTTCTCTCTAGCCCGCACACTCTACGGCCGTATACGAGCAAAGCTGAGGGACCTTTTAACTCTATCCACTCGAGAAGAAGGTGTGGCTAAGGATGCTTCTCTTCAGGAGTCTTCAGAAACCCTGGAAAAGGCAACTGTTTCAACTGTTGAAGTCCAGTTACCCAGCACCGAACTTAGTAGAGTTCCCAGTGAGAGCCAACCAATACCAGCTCTCTGTCGCTCCAATCTGGATACCAGTACTCAAGAAGTTCTTAGCAGTGTTTTTTCCATCTACAAGTCAGAGTTATCAAAAGTGGAGAGTAAATCCTTGGCCGTTGTCAGTTCATCTGATGAGTCCCTAGAGGCTTGTTGGTTTGTTGATGGTGTCCTATCAAAGCTCGATGACTATACTATTTCCCAGTCACCCTCACCCAATGAAGACTTGAGCGTGAGTACTCAATATTCTCAACTGAGCTCAGAAGAGAGTGTCAGAATCACAGAGTCCTCTACTAGTCTGATTCAGAGCATTAAGAAGCTCTCTAGCAATGACTTCCAGACTCAGGCAGAAGAGGCAGTGAGTAAAGTGCTGATGAGATCCAGTCATTCCTTTATCACACAGATCAGCCATACTGGTCTTCAGAAAAGTCTGCAGGCTGGCTTATCATCTAGCTCACCATCAGAGATCCATGTCCTTTCAGAATCCATGTCCTCCATGTCCTCTGAGAATACAGCCTCTGTATTAGTGGAAACCTTTGTCAAAGGAATGGCGACTATTTCCCAGAAAAATGAGTCCACTGACACTGTGCTACTGGAAAAAAGTGGGAGAGTTTCGCAGTGCTCCCACGGGGGCTCCCAACTGGATGATACTGAATTGAGTGTTAAAATATCAGAGGAGAAGCTTTGGTCAACAGCTAAGACCATCTGCGTCAGTATGAAGAACACACTTAAGGATTTCTTCACAGGGCTGAAGCCATCCGGATCCGAAAGGACAGAAAATGCTTCTTCCAAAGAGACCCTTGGGGAAATCCTGATTGCTATCCAGAGTGAAATCTCAAACTCAGGGCGAATGAAGGATTCCAGGGAGCTCCTTCAGATCAATGATATGTTAGGAACTATGCTGAAGGAGGTTGAGAAAAGTGAGGATGACAGTGAACAAGTCTGCCAAGACATCCCTAGAACCTGTTCATCTTTGTCCACTTCTTTAAATGGTTGTAGTTCCTTGTCCAGCTCTTCAAAGGGTCCTAGGTCAGAGTGTGAGTTAGAGATCAACCTCCCTGGCACTCCCATCCCTGACCAAGTGCCTTTTGATCTGACCTGCCCCATCGTCAGGAGCTCCTGCATCGACACCAGGGTCTCTAAAATGCCAGAGATTTCTTCAAGTGACCTAAAGGCAAAGATGATGGCACACACAGATGAACCCCTGCATCGTGACAGTCCAATGACTGACAGCAGTCGACCGCCGAGTGCTAAAGCCTCTTTCGATCCTCCACTCTGTCTTTCACCAGCAAGGGAACCTCTTTGGTACCAAAGGGAGATGGGATTGACATTGAAGAGAAGGAGGTGTGCATCCCCAGCAGCTCTGGCCATCTGAGGGAGCTCTTAATCACCCCGGACATCAGCAGTGCCACTGCATTCCCATTGCAGTACTTGATGGACTCCAGCAAAGATGATGGCATCTGTTTTGTCACCATACTGGTGATAAGGTTGCTATCGGTGATCAGACCCTCAGCACTAGATGGACCCTCCCAACAGGCAGCAGATCTGACAGAAACATGTCAGCAACTCATCAGACAAATCCTGTCTGAGTTCTGTGCTGCATCCAGATTCTCCAGGACACAGGCATATTCCCAGAACCTGAACATCCGAAGGGTGTTCAGAGGTGTACATAAAAACCTCATGGAGGAGTTTGGCTCTTATAACACCCTGCAAGCAGCTATTTCCTCCCAGGACCCTGCATTTGACAGAGTCCTGGTCAAGTCCTTGACCCAGCAGCTGGTACAGGGATGCAAGGAGGCGTCAAAACCAGCTTCTGCTGCAACAAACCCATCAGACCAGGCTGAGACAGAGAGGGGGGCTGAGCAGAAAGCAAGAAGGAGCTTCCTTTGCTTTTCAATGACCAAACTCAGGATCAACTTCAAGGTATAGCAGGGAGTCAGCGTTTGTTTTTTGTTCCAGTTAGGTGCTGATGTTATTGATGTGGCTATGATAAGACAAATACATGAAATAAATATGTTTTATTCATCACTAAATTGTTGCCTTGGATTCAGAAGTGTTCCATTTATTTATTTATTCTCTGTACCATTTTCTTTACCTTTCTTCTGTTAGCGTTCCAAGAGAGGAAACAAAAAGGACTGCCATTCAGTCCAGGAACAGACTGCGATTCCCTCTACTGACAGACATTGCATAGGTAAGGATGTTTTAGAGCTCTGCTATAGCTTGTAGTTTTGTTTAGGTGTGTGTTAGAAACATAGGTATGGCTACCAAACTCATAGCACTGTTATTTTTCAATGTTACTATACTGCATCCCTCTCTCACTCTCTCTTACCCCATCCATTTCTCTTGTGTTTCTAGCTCCCGTTGGAGAGGTTTCTCCCTCCATATCTCAGCCTGTCAAAAAACGATCCTTGATTGTCAGGGTCTTTTCAGCAATGATGAAGCCATTCAGGCGCTTCACCAAGAAGAACCTGTAACCTGTTACGCTGCATGAATAACTACTTTTGTAACAGCAAGACTTTTGACAAGAGGAATTTCTGCATGTCTACCCTTTCAAAGTCTATTTGATCAAATAAATGCACATTATTTTACAAGAATTTCAAGTGTTTTGGAAGATTGGTAAAACTGAAGCAGCTTTTCTCAGAGAAATGCACTAGTTCCACTTGGTTACACATTTATTGTGCAGTTTTTGAGTTGGCAGGACTTGGGGCAGCAGGTAGCCTTGTGGTTAGAGTGTTGGGCCAGTAACTGAAAGGTTGCTAGGTCAGATCCCTGAGCTAACCATGTAAAAATATGGACGTTCTGCTCCTGAACAAGGTAGTTAACTCACTGTTCCTAAGCTGTCATTGTAAATAAGAATTTGTTCTGAACTGACTTGTCTAGGAAAATAAATAAAATAACCAGAGCTTGACTCCAATACAATAGTTGCTGCATAGACTGTCAGATAACCAGATGTTCTCAATTAATTTAGTTAGATTGGTAAGAGCTTATTAGCAGCAAGGGGAAAACACATAGAGGAGAATTAGCTATCTGCAGCTAGATCAACCCTCTGAGATGTTTTCTGTATGTTGAAAATATAAGGTCCAACAGTTGACAGTGTATGTCAGAGCAAAAACCAAACTATGAGGTCGAAGGAATTGTCCATAGAGCTCAGAGACATGATTGTGTCAAGACACAGATCTGGTGAAGGGTACCAAAACGTTTCTGCAATATTGAAGGTCCCCAAGGACACAGTGGCCTCCATCATTCTTAAACGGAAGAAGTTTGGAACCCCCAAGACTCTTCCTAGAGCTGGCCGCCAGGCCAAACTGAGCAATCGGGGGAGAAGGGCAGTGCAGTGGAGTAGCTTCAACAGCCATAGGCCCAGGGATTTCACATCACATTCCATGATGCAATGCAGAATACGGCTTCACATAGAACAATCACCAAACCCATAAGATAACACTTAGCACAGCCAAACATCATGTATCACATGAAGAGGCATGTGTGTTCTCCAGACGTGATACCTTGTCATGGACCTGCTGTTTTGATCTTCGCTCTCTCTCTCCCTCCGTCTCCCTCTCTCTCTCTACCACACCTGCTGTCTCGACCTCTGAATGTTCGGCTATGAAAAGCCAACTGACAATTACTCCGGAGGTGCTGACCTGTTGCACCCTCTGTAACCACATTATTTTGTTGACTTTACTTGAAGAACGATCTGGCCTTAATGGCCATGTACGCTTATAATCTCCACCGGCAGAGCCAGAAGAGGACGAGCCAGCCCTCAGAGCCTGGTTCCTCTCTAGGTTTCTTCCTAGGTTCCTGTTTTTCTAGAGAGTTTTTCCTAGCCACTGTGCTTCTAAATCTGCATTGCATGCTATTTGAGGTTTTAAGCTGGGTGTCGGAAAAAACATTTTGTGACATCTGCTGATGTAAAAAGGGCTTTATAAATAAATTGTACTGATTGATTGATGATTGATTGTATGAAATGGAGTAGCATATATCCATCATGTAAAATGAACATTGAGCACGGTCTCCATGGAGTATAGCACTGCAGCCTTAGGCAATGTATATTTATGTGGTGCATAACATTATCTCATATCACATGCATGGCAAGTCATGATTGATGTAATTAGATGCTCTGGAGAGATCCCACCCTCCTTCCCCAACACATGTAGAATGCTTAGAAACCACCACAAACCTGTGAAATAGATCAACAGATGATGTTTAATCTCCTCTCAAGGTCTGTTGATTTACAGTATCTCAGAATCAGGAACTGTCATATCCCATGTGATGTGTCAAAACAAGTTGATACATGTGTTATCATGGTGCATTGGGTATGTATTTGTATTTATTGTGGATCCCCTTTAGCTGCAGCAGCTACTCTTCATGGGGTCCAGTAAAATGAAGGCAGTTATACAATTGTAAAAACATTCCTATACATTCACAACAGATTTCACAAAATCCATGTTCCTGTTTGATTTCGGGGTAGGCTGTCAACAGCACGTACTGTGACACTATGATATGTATTCTGATCAAGTCAACAATACCTCTAAGCATATCTGACGTCATGTATTTGATATCTTTATGTGAAGGTTAATGTCCATATTGACATCAGTTCATTGTGTTTGAGGACGGTTCACTGACCGGTTTTCAACGAATACGATTAGACTAGTTTAACAGTTACAGAACAGCTGCAGTATCAGAGGCGCAGAGCCTTAATTAACGAGCTACACATAATGGCTGACGACAGCCAGGTAAGGTTCATTTTAGCCTCCGTTTAATGAGCTTTACAGTTGTCCTAATTCCATCTTGTTCTAATGGCAAGTCTGCCTTAAGTGCAGAAACTATGGTTGATATTAGAAAATAAGTATGATTGGAAGTTTAGGCAAGTAATTCCAATTGGGGAATTGTTGTGGGATGTTAGCATACCATATTGCGCGTGTAGCATTCGTGCCGTGGAGGATTGTGTAGGCCGGCAGGTTGCTACAGGATCCTAGTATCATGTATGTTATAGGGATCAGATCTGGCTGACTTTTTCACCTGAACTGCTCATTGGCTGTCCATAATGAGCCCAGCGAGCAGGATGTGTAGCTGGGCTCTGCAATAATTAGCTCCCAGAGCAATTACAAATAACTATTCTTGTTTTAAAAGCGTCATTACAACTAGCAACATGACGGTCAGTCACCTCTAAGCAGGACTCAGTAGAAACGCTATGTGTTGGATTTGTCCATGTCTCGCTAAATTAACCTAGCTACCATAACAGCCGTGGAGAATTTACACTATAGTTTTAAGGGATCTCTCTGAAGGTTTTAGATGATACAGTGGTGCTTCGTCCTCTGGATGAAGAACCATACATCTCGGCTTGGCTTCATTGCATTATTATTTGGGAAACGTTGACATGCCATTTGTGTTGACGGATGGATGAAAATAATGTAATTATAGTGTCGTGATACATAGGCTAGCAGGAAAATCCGCATGAGATATCCATAGAACTGAGCCCTGCTCCATTTCAGCACCATGCCGCGGTCTCAGGTGCTGCCCAGACTCGCAACATTTCAGCACCATGGCACAGTCCCCTGACGCCAAGAAACGTGTCAGCTCTATGCAGCGGGCAGCTCCACAGTGCTGAAATAGTTCAAGCCCCCTTGAACATCTTTGATTTGAAATAATTCTGCAAGTGGTTATTATTTATTGCACGTCCTAGTTTTGCAGCTTTGCAACCTCAGAATTATAGCTAATGGATGGCAGCGAGTTACGTTTTTGTGCATGGTGATGAATGACGATGCATGATAAACCATAAATTAAACGCAAAAACGTGCACTTAGACATATTTTCGTTCGGCAGAACTTTGACAAGCTTTGATTTGTTTTCTAATTACATTGACAATTCATATAGACATTAGACTTAGGCCTAATTGTGACATCATGTGTGTATGTCATCTTTGGAGAATGCTCTGGCTTCAGCCAATCGGAATCGAGTATTCAACAATGCTTTGGCATAATTCAAGGACATTCATATTCACTTCAGTTGTTTGCCGATGGTTCACTGACGTTTTTTCAAAGGAGGTATTAGTATTTCCTCTAAACAGCCTACAACAATAAGCAACACATCATGTCAGATGACAGCAAGGTATGGTTCATTTAGCCTATTTTGAGTTTAGAGGAGAAATTGCTAACAATATAGTAGGTCACTAACACAGCAGTAGGTCTCACTGGTTTGATCCATGGACTGAAATTTGACCACTATTGCCGTTTTGTTTAAAATAGGAGCGAATAAGTTCTTTCACAAAGTCACAACCTAGGATTGATATTGACCTCTCAATTATCCACCAGAGCGTGAAATGGGAGGATCCCCCGGATGACCAAAATAAGGTTGTGGAGAATATGAAGGACGAAACAGAGACACATGAGACCAACAAGAACAGGACAGGAGGCAAGGTATGAAATATGCTGTCCTTTACACATGCTCTGCCTATTTAGGCACAGATCTAGGATTAGTTTACTATCACTAAATCCTAGCCTTAAAGCATTAGGAAGAGACGCTACACTGACCTTAGATCTGCTATGAGACCTATAATCTGTTGTCATGTAGGCTAAACGTAAGTCCAGTGGCTGTGCCAAGAAGACTTCCGTGGAGGAGGACAGCAGCATTGGTGCAGGTCTGAGATTACTTCATGTTGGGTGCAGGTTGTGTTCAAATTCATCAGCACTAATCTGAGAAGATAGTATCTATATAGGTGAAAGCAATATAGTGGAGGGCCGCAGAGAGATGTGCTTTTACCTGTCCAGTGCAATCAAATCACTAAAGGTGAAGGAAATTAGGGATCACGTTCAGATTCAACTTTAGATTTCTCTTTGCGGTTTCCCAGAGTCTTCTCAGACACCCGGGTGTGGTTTCCGGGATAGGGGATCTATCATTGAGCAGCTGGAGAAGGAGGCTCAGAGGACTCTAATGCCTTCTCTCAAGATTGAGACATGCTGTGCCCCAATCCTCCTCTCCTTCCTGAGGAGTCTAACTGATGAGCAAGTCCCATGTCTTTTTCCAACCTCACATACAACAATTTATAGTCATAGTGCACCTTCTAACCACAAAGGGGATTTCAAACACTACACCTAACCCTAACATCACTGTAGCCACACCCCTAACTCTTCCTGTAAATCAAGAACAAAATGTCTCATGTACTTGCTAATAGCTTAATTAAATACACGTTTATTTTCCCTAACATGGCTATCTAGTGACTCCACTAACTCAACAGCAGTGTGCAGGTACAATATGTTTCCTTTCTTTTCTTTTCTCTAGCCAATGGAGAGTGATTCAGCATGGCATGAAAAATAACGTAAGTCTCTCCACATAAGGTTCTGGTCAAAAGTTGTGCGCTATATAGGGAATGGTGTCATGGAATTACTTGATTGACAAAAACATTACTCTGTTTGTTGGCCATAGCTCACATTCGAGCAGCTCTCCATGCTGTGTCTGAAGATTGTTAAAGTCGTGACCCAGACAGCCCTCCGCATTCTCCTACCAGCGCTAGCTCGTATCATGGGGGTGAACCTGAGGAGTGGGGCAACCTCCCCAGAATCCCAGTGCTCTGAGGATTCCTTAGACAGTCTGGATGAGAGAGAGAAAAGGCTGCTGATCAGTGAGATGAACTACTGGACCAAGGAGAGGAGGAGGAATGGCAGTGCAGGGTGCCGCCAAAAATCCACTTGCAGAACCTCATCACCATGCTGTTTGCCTAAGAGGTATGTTCACAGCAATATTTCAACTTAATAATTGCAAGACCTGACCCATACTTATCATAAATTATTAACTTGGAATTCACACCTTGTAGTTTTAAGTTCTGGTCAGAAATGTTGCCACGGAGGGGTGGGTCCAGGTGAAAGTCATTTTTAACTGGGTAAGCCATAATGTCATCTATGAATAAATAGATCAGGTACATGTCTTTCAGAATTAATCATATTCTGATGTTGTACAAACATAAAAATCAGGCAAAAAAATTGTGTCAGTTGGCTTTCGGCTTCTAGAACTACGGTGGTATGAGATGTAATCCATCATTGCTCTAATTTGGTTTTCAGGCTCACTAATGACCCAGATTAGATACAGTTGGTCACATTTGCATGGCATAAGTGGTGATTGTGTGTTTATCTTCAAGGTCCCAGACCTCATTGCACAGCTTGCCTGGCAACTAGAGAGGCTCCTCATGGAGGAGCCTCTGAAGGCTCTTTTGGGGTAACGGAAGAGAGCCTCCTGATATCCCTGGTTGAGGGTCACTCCAACCCCACCTCCTCCAGCTCCTTCGAGTTGAGCTGTGCTATCGTGGGGGAGGTGGTACACCAGCTTAACTCTGGCCTCTCAGTGGCCATTCAGGCCAGCCCGGGAGTTGCCCCCTATGGACAGTCAGGACATAGCAGCAGGCAAGGAGGTCATTCGGGTAGCCTCGGTGCAGATTCTGGCCGAGCTACAGAGCCAAACGTCTGAGCCAGAGTGGGTAGGGTTTATCGAGCCCCTCATGGACCCTGTGACCGATGATGTGCTGGATGCCATTGTCGGCACAATGGACAAAATGGCACAGGACTTCAACATCCTATTGGATCTGGCCAAGAAGATGACAATCTTGGGGTCTAGATTTCTGACCAATCTTCAATGTGACCTTGATGTTGAGTGTCCATCTGGGAAAGAAGGGACCACTCACTTTCTCAAAGAGACTGGATCCTCTACCAGTGTGGTGGCCAGAAAGATTCAGACCCTCTCTAGCCCCGACTTTCAGTCTAAAGCCCTGAAGGCGGTGAGCACCATCCTTACAAGGAAAGTCAGCAGCTCTTCTGGCATGGTTCCTTCCTCTAGGCCTTCTAGTGCTGCTCCTAGCCTTACTGAAGCCCCCCTGAATACCAGCTGCACAGCCCTGACATCTGTAACCTCCACTGCCACAGTGATTGTTAAGGCATTTGTGGGAGGCATGGAGACGATAGCATCATTTGAAGGCACATGTGAAGCAGTTGATTGGCCAGTTCCTGTAAATGACCACAAAACAGGATCTTCACAGATGATAACCTTCTCTCTAGCCCGCACACTCTACGGCCGTATACGAGCAAAGCTGAGGGACCTTTTAACTCTATCCACTCGAGAAGAAGGTGTGGCTAAGGATGCTTCTCTTCAGGAGTCTTCAGAAACCCTGGAAAAGGCAACTGTTTCAACTGTTGAAGTCCAGTTACCCAGCACCGAACTTAGTAGAGTTCCCAGTGAGAGCCAACCAATACCAGCTCTCTGTCGCTCCAATCTGGATACCAGTACTCAAGAAGTTCTTAGCAGTGTTTTTTCCATCTACAAGTCAGAGTTATCAAAAGTGGAGAGTAAATCCTTGGCCGTTGTCAGTTCATCTGATGAGTCCCTAGAGGCTTGTTGGTTTGTTGATGGTGTCCTATCAAAGCTCGATGACTATACTATTTCCCAGTCACCCTCACCCAATGAAGACTTGAGCGTGAGTACTCAATATTCTCAACTGAGCTCAGAAGAGAGTGTCAGAATCACAGAGTCCTCTACTAGTCTGATTCAGAGCATTAAGAAGCTCTCTAGCAATGACTTCCAGACTCAGGCAGAAGAGGCAGTGAGTAAAGTGCTGATGAGATCCAGTCATTCCTTTATCACACAGATCAGCCATACTGGTCTTCAGAAAAGTCTGCAGGCTGGCTTATCATCTAGCTCACCATCAGAGATCCATGTCCTTTCAGAATCCATGTCCTCCATGTCCTCTGAGAATACAGCCTCTGTATTAGTGGAAACCTTTGTCAAAGGAATGGCGACTATTTCCCAGAAAAATGAGTCCACTGACACTGTGCTACTGGAAAGAAGTGGGAGAGTTTCGCAGTGCTCCCACGGGGGCTCCCAACTGGATGATACTGAATTGAGTGTTAAAATATCAGAGGAGAAGCTTTGGTCAACAGCTAAGACCATCTGCGTCAGTATGAAGAACACACTTAAGGATTTCTTCACAGGGCTGAAGCCATCCGGATCCGAAAGGACAGAAAATGCTTCTTCCAAAGAGACCCTTGGGGAAATCCTGATTGCTATCCAGAGTGAAATCTCAAACTCAGGGCGAATGAAGGATTCCAGGGAGCTCCTTCAGATCAATGATATGTTAGGAACTATGCTGAAGGAGGTTGAGAAAAGTGAGGATGACAGTGAACAAGTCTGCCAAGACATCCCTAGAACCTGTTCATCTTTGTCCACTTCTTTAAATGGTTGTAGTTCCTTGTCCAGCTCTTCAAAGGGTCCTAGGTCAGAGTGTGAGTTAGAGATCAACCTCCCTGGCACTCCCATCCCTGACCAAGTGCCTTTTGATCTGACCTGCCCCATCGTCAGGAGCTCCTGCATCGACACCAGGGTCTCTAAAATGCCAGAGATTTCTTCAAGTGACCTAAAGGCAAAGATGATGGCACACACAGATGAACCCCTGCATCGTAACAGTCCAATGACTGACAGCAGTCGACCGCCGAGTGCTAAAGCCTCTTTTCGATCCTCCACTCTGTCTTTCACCAGCAAGGGAACCTCTTTGGTACCAAAGGGAGATGGGATTGACATTGAAGAGAAGGAGGTGTGCATCCCCAGCAGCTCTGGCCATCTGAGGGAGCTCTTAATCACCCCGGACATCAGCAGTGCCACTGCATTCCCATTGCAGTACTTGATGGACTCCAGCAAAGATGATGGCATCTGTTTTGTCACCATACTGGTGATAAGGTTGCTATCGGTGATCAGACCCTCAGCACTAGATGGACCCTCCCAACAGGCAGCAGATCTGACAGAAACATGTCAGCAACTCATCAGACAAATCCTGTCTGAGTTCTGTGCTGCATCCAGATTCTCCAGGACACAGGCATATTCCCAGAACCTGAACATCCGAAGGGTGTTCAGAGGTGTACATAAAAACCTCATGGAGGAGTTTGGCTCTTATAACACCCTGCAAGCAGCTATTTCCTCCCAGGACCCTGCATTTGACAGAGTCCTGGTAAAGTCCTTGACCCAGCAGCTGGTACAGGGATGCAAGGAGGCGTCAAAACCAGCTTCTGCTGCAACAAACCCATCAGACCAGGCTGAGACAGAGAGGGGGGCTGAGCAGAAAGCAAGAAGGAGCTTCCTTTGCTTTTCAATGACCAAACTCAGGATCAACTTCAAGGTATAGCAGGGAGTCAGCGTTTGTTTTTTGTTCCAGTTAGGTGCTGATGTTATTGATGTGGCTATGATAAGACAAATACATGAAATAAATATGTTTTATTCATCACTAAATTGTTGCCTTGGATTCAGAAGTGTTCCATTTATTTATTTATTCTCTGTACCATTTTCTTTACCTTTCTTCTGTTAGCGTTCCAAGAGAGGAAACAAAAAGGACTGCCATTCAGTCCAGGAACAGACTGCGATTCCCTCTACTGACAGACATTGCATAGGTAAGGATGTTTTAGAGCTCTGCTATAGCTTGTAGTTTTGTTTAGGTGTGTGTTAGAAACATAGGTATGGCTACCAAACTCATAGCACTGTTATTTTTCAATGTTACTATACTGCATCCCTCTCTCACTCTCTCTTACCCCATCCATTTCTCTTGTGTTTCTAGCTCCCGTTGGAGAGGTTTCTCCCTCCATATCTCAGCCTGTCAAAAAACGATCCTTGATTGTCAGGGTCTTTTCAGCAATGATGAAGCCATTCAGGCGCTTCACCAAGAAGAACCTGTAACCTGTTACGCTGCATGAATAACTACTTTTGTAACAGCAAGACTTTTGACAAGAGGAATTTCTGCATGTCTACCCTTTCAAAGTCTATTTGATCAAATAAATGCACATTATTTTACAAGAATTTCAAGTGTTTTGGAAGATTGGTAAAACTGAAGCAGCTTTTCTCAGAGAAATGCACTAGTTCCACTTGGTTACACATTTATTGTGCAGTTTTTGAGTTGGCAGGACTTGGGGCAGCAGGTAGCCTTGTGGTTAGAGTGTTGGGCCAGTAACTGAAAGGTTGCTAGGTCAGATCCCTGAGCTAACCATGTAAAAATATGGACGTTCTGCTCCTGAACAAGGTAGTTAACTCACTGTTCCTAAGCTGTCATTGTAAATAAGAATTTGTTCTGAACTGACTTGTCTAGGAAAATAAATAAAATAACCAGAGCTTGACTCCAATACAATAGTTGCTGCATAGACTGTCAGATAACCAGATGTTCTCAATTAATTTAGTTAGATTGGTAAGAGCTTATTAGCAGCAAGGGGAAAACACATAGAGGAGAATTAGCTATCTGCAGCTAGATCAACCCTCTGAGATGTTTTCTGTATGTTGAAAATATAAGGTCCAACAGTTGACAGTGTATGTCAGAGCAAAAACCAAACTATGAGGTCGAAGGAATTGTCCATAGAGCTCAGAGACATGATTGTGTCAAGACACAGATCTGGTGAAGGGTACCAAAACGTTTCTGCAATATTGAAGGTCCCCAAGGACACAGTGGCCTCCATCATTCTTAAACGGAAGAAGTTTGGAACCCCCAAGACTCTTCCTAGAGCTGGCCGCCAGGCCAAACTGAGCAATCAGTGGAGTAGCTTCAACAGCCATAGGCCCAGGGATTTCACATCACATTCCATGATGCAATGCAGAATACGGCTTCACATAGAACAATCACCAAACCCATAAGATAACACTTAGCACAGCCAAACATCATGTATCACATGAAGAGGCATGTGTGTTCTCCAGACGTGATACCTTGTCATGGACCTGCTGTTTTGATCTTCGCTCTCTCTCTCCCTCTCTCCCTCCGTCTCCCTCTCTCTCTCTACCACACCTGCTGTCTCGACCTCTGAATGTTCGGCTATGAAAAGCCAACTGACAATTACTCCGGAGGTGCTGACCTGTTGCACCCTCTGTAACCACATTATTTTGTTGACTTTACTTGAAGAACGATCTGGCCTTAATGGCCATGTACGCTTATAATCTCCACCGGCAGAGCCAGAAGAGGACGAGCCAGCCCTCAGAGCCTGGTTCCTCTCTAGGTTTCTTCCTAGGTTCCTGTTTTTCTAGAGAGTTTTTCCTAGCCACTGTGCTTCTAAATCTGCATTGCATGCTATTTGAGGTTTTAAGCTGGGTGTCGGAAAAAGCATTTTGTGACATCTGCTGATGTAAAAAGGGCTTTATAAATAAATTGTACTGATTGATTGATTGTATGAAATGGAGTAGCATATATCCATCATGTAAAATGAACATTGAGCACGGTCTCCATGGAGTATAGCACTGCAGCCTTAGGCAATGTATATTTACGTGGTGCATAACATTATCTCATATCACATGCATGGCAAGACATGATTGATGTAATTAGATGCTCTGGAGAGATCCCACCCTCCTTCCCCAACACATGTAG
Organism: Oncorhynchus masou masou; assembly: GCF_036934945.1. NCBI lineage: Eukaryota > Metazoa > Chordata > Actinopteri > Salmoniformes > Salmonidae > Oncorhynchus > Oncorhynchus masou. The sequence continues at coordinate 25,934,288 of NC_088212.1, read as the reverse complement.
AATGCTTAGAAACCACCACAAACCTGTGAAATAGATCAACAGATGATGTTTAATCTCCTCTCAAGGTCTGTTGATTTACAGTATCTCAGAATCAGGAACTGTCATATCCCATGTGATGTGTCAAAACAAGTTGATACATGTGTTATCATGGTGCATTGGGTATGTATTTGTATTTATTGTGGATCCCCTTTAGCTGCAGCAGCTACTCTTCATGGGGTCCAGTAAAATGAAGGCAGTTATACAATTGTAAAAACATTCCTATACATTCACAACAGATTTCACAAAATCCATGTTCCTGTTTGATTTCGGGGTAGGCTGTCAACAGCACGTACTGTGACACTATGATATGTATTCTGATCAAGTCAACAATACCTCTAAGCATATCTGACGTCATGTATTTGATATCTTTATGTGAAGGTTAATGTCCATATTGACATCAGTTCATTGTGTTTGAGGACGGTTCAATGACCGGTTTTCAACGAATACGATTAGACTAGTTTAACAGTTACAGAACAGCTGCAGTATCAGAGGCGCAGAGCCTTAATTAACGAGCTACACATAATGGCTGACGACAGCCAGGTAAGGTTCATTTTAGCCTCCGTTTAATGAGCTTTACAGTTGTCCTAATTCCATCTTGTTCTAATGGCAAGTCTGCCTTAAGTGCAGAAACTATGGTTGATATTAGAAAATAAGTATGATTGGAAGTTTAGGCAAGTAATTCCAATTGGGGAATTGTTGTGGGATGTTAGCATACCATATTGCGCGTGTAGCATTCGTGCCGTGGAGGATTGTGTAGGCCGGCAGGTTGCTACAGGATCCTAGTATCATGTATGTTATAGGGATCAGATCTGGCTGACTTTTTCACCTGAACTGCTCATTGGCTGTCCATAATGAGCCCAGCGAGCAGGATGTGTAGCTGGGCTCTGCAATAATTAGCTCCCAGAGCAATTACAAATAACTATTCTTGTTTTAAAAGCGTCATTACAACTAGCAACATAACGGTCAGTCACCTCTAAGCAGGACTCAGTAGAAACGCTATGTGTTGGATTTGTCCATGTCTCGCTAAATTAACCTAGCTACCATAACAGCCGTGGAGAATTTACACTATAGTTTTAAGGGATCTCTCTGAAGGTTTTAGATGATACAGTGGTGCTTCGTCCTCTGGATGAAGAACCATACATCTCGGCTTGGCTTCATTGCATTATTATTTGGGAAACGTTGACATGCCATTTGTGTTGACGGATGGATGAAAATAATGTAATTATAGTGTCGTGATACATAGGCTAGCAGGAAAATCCGCATGAGATATCCATAGAACTGAGCCCTGCTCCATTTCAGCACCATGCCGCGGTCTCAGGTGCTGCCCAGACTCGCAACATTTCAGCACCATGGCACAGTCCCCTGACGCCAAGAAACGTGTCAGCTCTATGCAGCGGGCAGCTCCACAGTGCTGAAATAGTTCAAGCCCCCTTGAACATCTTTGATTTGAAATAATTCTGCAAGTGGTTATTATTTATTGCACGTCCTAGTTTTACAGCTTTGCAACCTCAGAATTATAGCTAATGGATGGCAGCGAGTTACGTTTTTGTGCATGGTGATGAATGACGATGCATGATAAACCATAAATTAAATGCAAAAACGTGCACTTAGACATATTTTCGTTCGGCAGAACTTTGACAAGCTTTGATTTGTTTTCTAATTACATTGACAATTCATATAGACATTAGACTTAGGCCTAATTGTGACATCATGTGTGTATGTCATCTTTGGAGAATGCTCTGGCTTCAGCCAATCGGAATTGAGTATTCAACAATGCTTTGGCATAATTCAAGGACATTCATATTCACTTCAGTTGTTTGCCGATTGTTCACTGACGTTATTTCAAAGGAGGTATTAGTATTTCCTCTAAACAGCCTACAACAATAAGCAACACATCATGTCAGATGACAGCAAGGTATGGTTCATTTAGCCTATTTTGAGTTTAGAGGAGAAATTGCTAACAATATAGTAGGTCACTAACACAGCAGTAGGTCTCACTGGTTTGATCCATGGACTGAAATTTGACCACTATTGCCATTTTGTTTAAAATAGGAGCGAATAAGTTCTTTCACAAAGTCACAACCTAGGATTGATATTGACCTCTCAATTATCCACCAGAGCGTGAAATGGGAGGATCCCCCGGATGACCAAAATAAGGTTGTGGAGAATATGAAGGACGAAACAGAGACACATGAGACCAACAAGAACAGGACAGGAGGCAAGGTATGAAATATGCTGTCCTTTACACATGCTCTGCCTATTTAGGCACAGATCTAGGATTAGTTTACTATCACTAAATCCTAGCCTTAAAGCATTAGGAGGAGACGCTACACTGACCTTAGATCTGCTATGAGACCTATAATCTGTTGTCATGTAGGCTAAACGTAAGTCCAGTGGCTGTGCCAAGAAGACTTCCGTGGAGGAGGACAGCAGCATTGGTGCAGGTCTGAGATTTACTTCATGTTGGGTGCAGGTTGTGTTCAAATTCATCAGCACTAATCTGAGAAGATAGTATCTATATAGGTGAAAGCAATATAGTGGAGGGCCGCAGAGAGATGTGCTTTTACCTGTCCAGTGCAATCAAATCACTAAAGGTGAAGGAAATTAGGGATCACGTTCAGATTCAACTTTAGATTTCTCTTTGCGGTTTCCCAGAGTCTTCTCAGACACCCGGGTGTGGTTTCCGGGATAGGGGATCTATCATTGAGCAGCTGGAGAAGGAGGCTCAGAGGACTCTAATGCCTTCTCTCAAGATTGAGACATGCTGTGCCCCAATCCTCCTCTCCTTCCTGAGGAGTCTAACTGATGAGCAAGTCCCATGTCTTTTTCCAACCTCACATACAACAATTTATAGTCATAGTGCACCTTCTAACCACAAAGGGGATTTCAAACACTACACCTAACCCTAACATCACTGTAACCACACCCCTAACTCTTCCTGTAAATCAAGAACAAAATGTCTCATGTACTTGCTAATAGCTTAATTAAATACACGTTTATTTTCCCTAACATGGCTATCTAGTGACTCCACTAACTCAACATCAGTGTGCAGGTACAATATGTTTCCTTTCTTTTCTTTTCTCTAGCCAATGGAGAGTGATTCAGCATGGCATGAAACATAACGTAAGTCTCTCCACATAAGGTTCTGGTCAAAAGTTGTGCGCTATATAGGGAATGGTGTCATGGAATTACTTGATTGACAAAAACATTACTCTGTTTGTTGGCCATAGCTCACATTCGAGCAGCTCTCCATGCTGTGTCTGAAGATTGTTAAAGTCGTGACCCAGACAGCCCTCCGCATTCTCCTACCAGCGCTAGCTCGTATCATGGGGGTGAACCTGAGGAGTGGGGCAACCTCCCCAGAATCCCAGTGCTCTGAGGATTCCTTAGACAGTCTGGATGAGAGAGAGAAAAGGCTGCTGATCAGTGAGATGAACTACTGGACCAAGGAGAGGAGGAGGAATGGCAGTGCAGGGTGCCGCCAAAAATCCACTTGCAGAACCTCATCACCATGCTGTTCGCCTAAGAGGTATGTTCACAGCAATATTTCAACTTAATAATTGCAAGACCTGACCCATACTTATCATAAATTATTAACTTGGAATTCACACCTTGTAGTTTTAAGTTCTGGTCAGAAATGTTGCCACTGAGGGGGTGGGTCCAGGTGAAAGTCATTTTTAACTGGGTAAGCCATAATGTCATCTATGAATAAATAGATCAGGTACATGTCTTTCAGAATTAATCATATTCTGATGTTGTACAAACATAAAAATCAGGCAAAAAAATTGTGTCAATTGGCTTTCGGCTTCTAGAACTATGGTGGTATGAGATGTAATCCATCATTGCTCTAATTTGGTTTTCAGGCTCACTAATGACCCAGATTAGATACAGTTGGTCACATTTGCATGGCATAAGTGGTGATTGTGTGTTTATCTTCAAGGTCCCAGACCTCATTGCACAGCTTGCCTGCAACTAGAGAGGCTCCCCTCAGGGAGGAGCCTCTGAAGGCTCTTTTTGGGGTAACGGAAGAGAGCCTCCTGATATCCCTGGTTGAGGGTCACTCCAACCCCACCTCCTCCAGCTCCTTCGAGTTGAGCTGTGCTATCGTGGGGGAGGTGGTACACCAGCTTAACTCTGGCCTCTCAGTGGCCATTCAGGCCAGCCCGGGGAGTTGCCCCCCCTATGGACAGTCAGGACATAGCAGCAGGCAAGGAGGTCATTCGGGTAGCCTCGGTGCAGATTCTGGCCGAGCTACAGAGCCAAACGTCTGAGCCAGAGTGGGTAGGGTTTATCGAGCCCCTCATGGACCCTGTGACCGATGATGTGCTGGATGCCATTGTCGGCACAATGGACAAAATGGCACAGGACTTCAACATCCTATTGGATCTGGCCAAGAAGATGACAATCTTGGGGTCTAGATTTCTGACCAATCTTCAATGTGACCTTGATGTTGAGTGTCCATCTGGGAAAGAAGGGACCACTCACTTTCTCAAAGAGACTGGATCCTCTACCAGTGTGGTGGCCAGAAAGATTCAGACCCTCTCTAGCCCCGACTTTCAGTCTAAAGCCCTGAAGGCGGTGAGCACCATCCTTACAAGGAAAGTCAGCAGCTCTTCTGGCATGGTTCCTTCCTCTAGGCCTTCTAGTGCTGCTCCTAGCCTTACTGAAGCCCCCCTGAATACCAGCTGCACAGCCCTGACATCTGTAACCTCCACTGCCACAGTGATTGTTAAGGCATTTGTGGGAGGCATGGAGACGATAGCATCATTTGAAGGCACATGTGAAGCAGTTGATTGGCCAGTTCCTGTAAATGACCACAAAACAGGATCTTCACAGATGATAACCTTCTCTCTAGCCCGCACACTCTACGGCCGTATACGAGCAAAGCTGAGGGACCTTTTAACTCTATCCACTGGAGAAGAAGGTGTGGCTAAGGATGCTTGTCTTCAGGAGTCTTCAGAAACCCTGGAAAAGGCAACTGTTTCAACTGTTGAGGTCCAGTTACCCAGCACCGAACTTAGTAGAGTTCCCAGTGAGAGCCAACCAATACCAGCTCTCTGTCGCTCCAATCTGGATACCAGTACTCAAGAAGTTCTTAGCAGTGTTTTTTCCATCTACAAGTCAGAGTTATCAAAAGTGGAGAGTAAATCCTTGGCCGTTGTCAGTTCATCTGATGAGTCCCTAGAGGCTTGTTGGTTTGTTGATGGTGTCCTATCAAAGCTCGATGACTATACTATTTCCCAGTCACCCTCACCCAATGAAGACTTGAGCGTGAGTACTCAATATTCTCAACTGAGCTCAGAAGAGAGTGTCAGAATCACAGAGTCCTCTACTAGTCTGATTCAGAGCATTAAGAAGCTCTCTAGCAATGACTTCCAGACTCAGGCAGAAGAGGCAGTGAGTAAAGTGCTGATGAGATCCAGTCATTCCTTTATCACACAGATCAGACATACTGGTCTTCAGAAAAGTCTGCAGGCTGGCTTATCATCTAGCTCACCATCAGAGATCCATGTCCTTTCAGAATCCATGTCCTCCATGTCCTCTGAGAATACAGCCTCTGTATTAGTGGAAACCTTTGTCAAAGGAATGGCGACTATTTCCCAGAAAAATGAGTCCACTGACACTGTGCTACTGGAAAGAAGTGGGAGAGTTTCGCAGTGCTCCCACGGGGGCTCCCAACTGGATGATACTGAATTGAGTGTTAAAATATCAGAGGAGAAGCTTTGGTCAACAGCTAAGACCATCTGCGTCAGTATGAAGAACACACTTAAGGATTTCTTCACAGGGCTGAAGCCATCCGGATCCGAAAGGACAGAAAATGCTTCTTCCAAAGAGACCCTTGGGGAAATCCTGATTGCTATCCAGAGTGAAATCTCAAACTTAGGGCGAATGAAGGATTCCAGGGAGCTCCTTCAGATCAATGATATGTTAGGAACTATGCTGAAGGAGGTTGAGAAAAGTGAGGATGACAGTGAACAAGTCTGCCAAGACATCCCTAGAACCTGTTCATCTTTGTCCACTTCTTTAAATGGTCGTAGTTCCTTGTCCAGCTCTTCAAAGGGTCCTAGGTCAGAGTGTGAGTTAGAGATCAACCTCCCTGGCACTCCCATCCCTGACCAAGTGCCTTTTGATCTGACCTGCCCCATCGTCAGGAGCTCCTGCATCGACACCAGGGTCTCTAAAATGCCAGAGATTTCTTCAAGTGACCTAAAGGCAAAGATGATGGCACACACAGATGAACCCCTGCATCGTAACAGTCCAATGACTGACAGCAGTCGACCGCCGAGTGCTAAAGCCTCTTTTCGATCCTCCACTCTGTCTTTCACCAGCAAGGGAACCTCTTTGGTACCAAAGGGAGATGGGATTGACATTGAAGAGAAGGAGGTGTGCATCCCCAGCAGCTCTGGCCATCTGAGGGAGCTCTTAATCACCCCGGACATCAGCAGTGCCACTGCCTTCCCATTGCAGTACTTGATGGACTCCAGCAAAGATGATGGCATCTGTTTTGTCACCATACTGGTGATAAGGTTGCTATCGGTGATCAGACCCTCAGCACTAGATGGACCCTCCCAACAGGCAGCAGATCTGACAGAAACATGTCAGCAACTCATCAGACAAATCCTGTCTGAGTTCTGTGCTGCATCCAGATTCTCCAGGACACAGGCATATTCCCAGAACCTGAACATCCGAAGGGTGTTCAGAGGTGTACATAAAAACCTCATGGAGGAGTTTGGCTCTTATAACACCCTGCAAGCAGCTATTTCCTCCCAGGACCCTGCATTTGACAGAGTCCTGGTAAAGTCCTTGACCCAGCAGCTGGTACAGGGATGCAAGGAGGCGTCAAAACCAGCTTCTGCTGCAACAAACCCATCAGACCAGGCTGAGACAGAGAGGGGGGCTGAGCAGAAAGCAAGAAGGAGCTTCCTTTGCTTTTCAATGACCAAACTCAGGATCAACTTCAAGGTATAGCAGGGAGTCAGCGTTTGTTTTTTGTTCCAGTTAGGTGCTGATGTTATTGATGTGGCTATGATAAGACAAATACATGAAATAAATATGTTTTATTCATCACTAAATTGTTGCCTTGGATTCAGAAGTGTTCCATTTATTTATTTATTCTCTGTACCATTTTCTTTACCTTTCTTCTGTTAGCGTTCCAAGAGAGGAAACAAAAAGGACTGCTATTCAGTCCAGGAACAGACTGCGATTCCCTCTACTGACAGACATTGCATAGGTAAGGATGTTTTAGAGCTCTGCTATAGCTTGTAGTTTTGTTTAGGTGTGTGTTAGAAACATAGGTATGGCTACCAAACTCATAGCACTGTTATTTTTCAATGTTACTATACTGCATCCCTCTCTCACTCTCTCTTACCCCATCCATTTCTCTTGTGTTTCTAGCTCCCGTTGGAGAGGTTTCTCCCTCCATATCTCAGCCTGTCAAAAAAACGATCCTTGATTGTCAGTGTCTTTTCAGCAATGATGAAGCCATTCAGGCGCTTCACCAAGAAGAACCTGTAACCTGTTACGCTGCATGAATAACTACTTTTGTAACAGCAAGACTTTTGACAAGAGGAATTTCTGCATGTCTACCCTTTCAAAGTCTATTTGATCAAATAAATGCACATTATTTTACAAGAATTTCAAGTGTTTTGGAAGATTGGTAAAACTGAAGCAGCTTTTCTCAGAGAAATGCACTAGTTCCCCCTTGGTTACACATTTATTGTGCAGTTTTTGAGTTGGCAGTACTTGGGGCAGCAGGAAGCCTTGTGGTTAGAGCGTTGGGCCAGTAACTGAAAGGTTGCTAGGTCAGATCCCTGAGCTAACCATGTAAAAATATGACGTTCTGCTCCTGAACAAGGTAGTTAACCCACTGTTCCTAAGCTGTCATTGTAAATAAGAATTTGTTCTGAACTGACTTGTCTAGGAAAATAAATAAAATAACCAGAGCTTGACTCCAATACAATAGTTGCTGCATAGACTGTCAGATAACCAGATGTTCTCAATTAAGTTAGTTAGATTGGTAAGAGCTTATTAGCAGCAAGGGGAAAACACATAGAGGAGAATTAGCTATCTGCAGCTAGATCAACCCTCTGAGATGTTTTCTGTATGTTGAAAATATAAGGTCCAACAGTTGACAGTGTATGTCAGAGCAAAAACCAAGCCATGAGTTTGAAGGAATTGTCCATAGAGCTCAGAGACATGATTGTGTCAAGACACAGATCTGGTGAAGGGTACCAAAACGTTTCTGCAATATTGAAGGTCCCCAAGGACACAGTGGCATCCATCATTCTTAAACGGAAGAAGTTTGGAACCACCAAGACTCTTCCTAGAGCTGGCCGCCAGGCCAAACTGAGCAATCGAGGGAGAAGGGCTTTGGTCAATTCAAAATAGCTCTACTCTGAGAACTACTTTTAATCACAGAGTGGAAAACAGAACCATACTGTATGGATCACAATTATGGGTGTATTCTGGAATAAGACAAACCTATAGATAGAGTTGGAGTCTGAGTGTGTGTACACACAGCCACCTCTTTAACCACTCTTCAAAAAAATTGGCAGCCTTTGAGATGGAGAGGCAGGAGAATGAGCGACAGAACAAGAGTATAATAAAAGCATTACTTCTCTACCACTCCTGCTCACAGCAGCAGTGCAGTGGAGTATCTTCAACAGCCATAGGCCCAGGGATTTCACATCACATTCCATGATGCAATGCAGAATACGGCTTCACACAGAACAATCACCAAACCCATAAGAAAACACTTCGCACAGCACAGCCAAACATCATGTATCGCATGAAGAGAAATGTGTGTTCTCCGGACGTGATGCCTTGTCATGGACCTGCTGTTTCGATCTTTGCTCTCTCTCTCCCTCTCCCCCACCTCTCTTTCTCTCTCTCTTGCAATGCATGCTGGGAGTTTTTTGGAGTTTGAGTGATTGGTGTGGAGGGCTCTATCCTAACTAACTTACTTTGATTCTTTTCTTTACATGTTATTTTCTATTTTGGAGTGTTAATGCAATATTGTTTTAGCGGTATCCACAGCTTTTTCAAAGTTAGGGTGTAAAAAGAGGACAGAGTAACTTTCCTGGGGTTTGGAAGGTGTGGTGTGCGCGATGGCTTCTCAGCCTAGCGCTGTGGAGACGCTGTCGATATACGGCATGGATTCAGGTGTGTTCCTGAGAACGGAGTTAAGGTGGAGGAAGTTCTGCTCGCGGTCGTTGAAGAGGTAGGAGCTGAATTTATACATTCTGCTACTAGAATGAACAAAGCTGTGGTTGTGTTCATGAAAAGGACTAATTTGGTTGGTAGGCTAATTGCTAGCGGAATATTTGTAAGGGATGGGTTGGTGTCAATTTCACCTCTCTCTACCCCTTCGACAAGAGTGGTAGTTGCAAATTTGCCTCCGTTTATTATGGATGACCAAATCAGGAAAGAGCTGAGTCGTTTTGGTAAGTTTGCTAGTGGTTTTCGTGTACTGTCAGCAGGCTTTCAGGCAGATGCCGTTAAGCATGTTGTTTCATTCCGGAGGCAAATGTTTATGTTTCTGAACAACAATGAGCAACAACTAAATGTGCATTTTAAAGTGAAGCACGGGGAGGGCTCTATGCAGGTTTTGCCAGCACAGATAGTCTACGGTGTTTTGAGTGTGGGGATTTGGGGCATAAGAGCTTTGCCTGCCCACATAAAGCCTGTAGACAAGGTGAGGGTACAAGCGCCAGTGGAGGAAATCAAGGTCAAAGTGCAGGGGGTAAGGAGATGCAGAAGCTGAGCCTTGTCATGCCAGGGAAGGTGATGTAGATGAGGCTGGGTCTAGTCAGGCTAGAGATGGTGGTGTATATGAGGCTGGGTCTAGTCAGGCTAGAGATGGTGGTGTAGATGAGGCTGGGCCTCGTCAGGCTAGAGATGGTGGTGTAGATGAGGCTGGGCCTAGTTATGCCAGGGAAGGTGATGTAGATGAGGCTGGGTCTCGTCAGGCTAGAGATGGTGGTGTAGATGAGGCTGGGTCTAGTCAGGCTAGAGATGGTGGGGTAGCTGAGGCTGGGTCTAGTCGGGTTATTCTAGTGGATGAGGAGAGTATAGTGGGGAAGTGTAAGAGATTAGGGGGGGGTGTCAAACGGAAAAGGAAAAAGGGTGAGGACAAAGACACCATGGAAATTTTGCCTGTTGCTGTGGGTGATGCCCTGACCAGAGAGAAAGGGCAGGTGGTCAGGGTTGGAGATAGTGATAAGGAGGAAAGTGAGTCTGAGGATGAGGAGTTATTTTTTTCAGACTCCTCTTCAATGGGCCCGGAGCTGACAGCCAGTCAAGCAGAGGGGTCTAAGTACACATTGAGAGAATTGACATGGTTCCTTAATGAGACTAAGGGGAAAAAAGTTAATCTTGAGGCTTTTTTTCTGATCCTAGAAAGTTTGTAAGATCAGTACAATATGCTATGGAAATGAGAGGCATGGTGTCCTCTCACCCAGGAAACGGTTTAGGTTGAGGAAGTGGTCACAACAGTGCGTAAATGTTTCCCTTCAGACATCATAACCGCCATCGATAAGAGACATTACTGTGCAGCTGTATTCATCGATCTGGCCAAGGCTTTCGACTCTGTCAATCACCACATTCTTATTGGCAGACTCAACAGCCTTGGTTTCTCAAATGAATCCCTCGCCTGGTTCACCAACTACTTCTCTGATAGAGCTCAGTGTGTCAAATCGGAGGGCATGTTGTCCGGACCACTGGCAGTCTCCTTTGGGGTGCCACAGGGTTCAATTCTCGGGCCGACTCTCTACTCTGTATACATCAATGATGTCGCTCTTGCTGCTGGTGATTCTCTGATCCACCTCTACGCAGACGACACTATTCTGTATACTTCTGGACCTTCTTTGGACACTGTGTTAACTAACCTCCAGACAAGCTTTAATGTCATACAACTCTCCTTCCGTGGCCTCCAACTGGTGTTAAACGCAAATAAAACTAAATGCATGCTATTCAACCAATCATTGCCCGCACCTGCCCGCCCATCCAGCATCACTACTCTGGACGGCTCTGACTTAGAATACATGTATAACTACAAATACCTAGGTGTCTGGCTAGACTGTAAACTCTCCTTCCAGGCTCACATTAAGCATCTCCAATCAAAAATTTAATCTAGAATCAGCTTCCTATTTCGCAACAAAGCTTCCTTCACTCATGCTGCCAAACATACCCTCGTAAAACTGACCATCCTACCGATCCTTGACTTTGGCGATGTCATCTATAGAATAGCCTCCAACACTCTACTCAGCTAACTGGATGTAGTCTATCACAGTGCCATCCGTTTTGCCACCAAAGCCCCATACACTACTCACCACTGCGACCTATATGCTCTCGTTGGCTGGCCCTCGCTTCATACTCGTCACCAAACCCACTGGCTACAGGTTACCTAGAAGTCTCTGCTAGGTAAAGCCCTGCCCTATCTCAGCTCGCTGGTCACCATAGCAGCACCCACTCGTAGCATGCACTCCAGCAGGTATATCTCACTGGTCACCCCCAAAGCCAATTCCTCCTTTGGTCGCCTTTCCTTCTAGCCACTGACTGGAACGAACTGCAAAAATCACTGAACCTGGAGATTCCCATCTCCCTCACTAGTTTTAAGAACCAGCTGTCAGATCAGCTCACAGATCACTGCACCTGTTCATACCCATCTGTATACAGCCCATCTATCTACCTCATCCCCATACTGTATTTATTTATTTTGCTCCTTTTGCACCACAGTATCGCTACTTGCACATCCATCTTTTGCACATCTACCATTCCAGTGTTTAATTGCCATATTGTAATTACTTCGCCACCATGGCCTATTTATTGCTTTAACTCCCTTATTTGACCTAATTTGCATTCACTGTATATAGACCTTGTTTTCTTTTTTCTACTGTATTATTGACTGTATGTTTTGTTCATGTTTTGTTCATTTTCATGTGTAACTCTGTAAGTTGTCCATGATTGAGCGTCCCGGTACACAAGATGTTTGGTCTTTATTTACTATCAAGTCCAAATGGGACTTCAGTCTGTTAGAGAGGACTTTGGCAAATATCTTGTAGTCCGCACAGAGTAATGCCACAGGCCTCCGGTTCTTAAGTTCATTTTCTTCAGCTTGCTGGACTTTTCCTCCTCTTTGTGGGGTCTCTCCTTCTGTTCCTTGTGAGGCCTCTCCTCCTCTTTCTTCCCCCTAGGCTCCCTCCTCAGGCCGGACTGGGCTTCCATCTGGAAGGGTGTCAATTTTAGGGAAGAGATGTTCCCATTCTGTAGGTGATACTTCGGGGTCCCACTGTGGAGGGCTTCTGTCAAAGAGGTCTGCCACAACAGGTATGTCATCAAGAGTTTCAGGCATGTTACTCCCTCCCATCCCTGGACTCTCTGGCCCCACAGGAGTGAATTCTGGTTGTTCGCAGGTTCTCTCTCCAGTGTTGTCTCTCCTTCGTCTTCTTCTGGGTGCATTAGGCAATGCACCTGTCATATTTTGGCTTTCACTTGGTCTGCTGTTCTCTTGGCTCCTCCCTGGCGTCTCGATTGCTTTCGCTGTTCCTGCTCCTTCCGAGCTCCTGCCTGATGGATCAGCATCCTCTGTGTCCTTATCTCTATATGGTTGTGTCCTTCTTTCTGTTGGGACTCAGGTGCAGTGATTCAGGTGGTATCATGGTACCACGTCTTGTTTCCTTTCACTTGGACGGCCGTGTTTGTTGCTGCAGCCTCCTCGTAGGGTCCTTCTCTCCTCGGTTGATCCCACTTTCTCCTGAACACTCCAACGTAGACTAGATATCCTGGTATCACTGGGAGAGGTCCTTCTGGTCCCCTTGGATCATCAGACGTGGAACCTCTCGTCCTGGTTCAGGTTTCTGCCTTCTTTCTATGAGGCATTCAGACTTAGAGACTTATGTCATCGGTTCTATGATTACACCATACATTCTCTTACTTCCATCACTCATCACACAAACTGACATTCCAGCTGAAGCTGGCGAACCCTTCTCCATCTGGTTTCCTAAACATAAGACTTGGAAAACAAAGGACAAAACATAACAGTATTGACAATGTTATGTGTTATGCATGAATATATTCATGAATACTGAAATCTGAGACCATGACAATTCCCACTCTCTCTTCACCTGACTCTGTGCCTCCAGGATACTTTTCTGCTGGACTCCACAAAAATGAAAGCCCTGAAAAGCTTCCTCGTGCTTCCACCCAGTCTTCCCCTTTCGGCCGTAGGTTCTGAGAGGTGTTCCCATCATGTCATTTTTTACTTAGTTCCCCATCTGCTCTATTTCAACTGATAAGCATGTGCATAACCTTAATCAACATTATTTCTTCTTGAAGTAATTTAACACTGTATCTGCTTCCACATCAAGCCTTCAACATGTTGTTTAGAGTACAACTACCCTAACATCTATCCTTTTTCACATGATCCATTAACAAATAAAACAAGTAACCCCCAAACTCAACCCAGTATGTCTACAGTTGAATCTAGTCTTTCTCTCTCTCTCTCTCTGGTTCCACATCCTCTGTCATGGTGTTTTCAAGCTCACCCATTATTCAGCTGGACCTTACTTCTTGTGAGACTTATGCACGCACCAAAGAGAGACATGATGATCTTTACCACTGCAGGTGCTGTAAGAAGTATACCCCCAGCCTGGTGTATCTTGATGTACACTCAATCTCCAGAATTCAGCCCATGCCCTTCCATCTGGCCTCTTATGTGCTATTCTTTCCTGAGGACATACACGCTAACACATGGGTTATTTCCTGACAACAGACTTTCATCTTTTAGCAAGATCGCTAAATCTTAATTTTTAAATAACAGCCCTATGTAAACATTCTGTCTCAAATACCTGGCCTCCTGCCACAAAAATATTCATAATGATAGCCAAATTATGGTCCCTACAGCAACTGCTGTAAGAATAACATGTAATCAGTCAAATGTCTTCCAGTTGGAAGAATATCCAATCCTAACAAAACTAAGTCATAAGTTTCTTAATGCCACTACTTATTACTTTTACCTTAATCTCGGTATGTGTAATGTTCTATTTACTTTTAGAATTGTCCCTATATTTTATATCCCTATATTTTTACAAGACCAACTGTCCTTCTTTTCTGTGAGTTATCTTGTCTATTAATATACATTGTTTCTAGAAATAACACCCCTCCGCTACCATAACCTTCATATATGAGCCCCCAATGTAGTTACAGTTTTTCTAACCCATAACACATGTCACTACTCCTAATTTCCTTCCATAGTTTGATACATACTTAAACATTCTCAAATCATTTTTAGTCAATTTATATCAGTCCCTCCTCAGGAACAATATACATGTCACGATTTGCTAAGAGTGGTGGGTGGAATCAGGCCCAGAGAGCAGGTTTCAGTAATTTGTCAGTTTATTCTCCGGCGCACAAACGACGGTCACGCCAACACACAGGGCGAATACAATACCCAGCCCAAACACAGGACCAAAATAGTCCGGAGAATAAAACACACGAAAACCACCATATAACAGGATAACAAAAACAATCCTGCACAAAACAAGGGCGGTACAATCTACTATATATAAGGACGCTAATTAAACTAAAATACACACAGGTGAAAATAATAAGACAAAACCAACAGACAAACGAAAAAGGGATCGGTAGTGGCTAGTAGGACGGTGACGACGACCGCCGAGCCCCGCCCGAACAGGCAGGGGAGCCAACTTCGGCGGAAGTCGTGACAATACACACTTATTTTCCTCAAAACAAAAATAAATTGACCAAACAAGAAAAATAGTAAAGTAAATTATAATAACTGCATATTTGCAATAAATTACCACTATTTGTAATGTAATTAAACCTGGGGAAAACGTCCATCCGTTTCCTTCTATGCCCATATTGGTCTCTTTCTTCTTCATCCTTGGGTGTTATCGCACAACAGACTATACCTTTTATTCAATTACTTATATCATTCCAATTTATCACTCCAATTACAATGACATTGTAAAACAAAAGAAACAAAAATCTTTAATCTAATATTCTGCAAGTTCTGTCAATCAACCCGTCTCAGGATTAGTTGCCAGAGCTTCACCAGGCCTAGTAAATTTAAACAGTCCTATATCCAAATCATAACTAAATGTTGTTTATAAATTGTCCAACCCAATATTCAGGATAACAGTCCTTAGTGCTTACTTTAACTCAAATTTGACCTTCTCAATTCAATACACATCTTCCCTTTAATAATTAACATTTATACTAAAAACTTTTAGTACCAGTAATATCTATTTTCCAATACGCCTCTTTGTCTCTGTTTTTCTGTCATGAGTGGCCTGGTAATAAAAGGTCATTACCTCAATCCCCTTTAGTCTTTCTTCTCCCAGCACATATCATTCCAGCATGTCTATTTTAGATACAGTTCACAGGTCATCAGACACAGTTGCCCCTCACTATTCAGCCAGTAGGGTGGGTTTGAGTTTCACACACACTGATAATCTCTCCCATTCATTAATGCATTCTGACGTCACATTCCATGATAACTCCCTTATTCTACTGGCGATCTCTCAGACGAGTTACAGATTATGTATTTATCAACATAACCCTCGCAGAGACCCCGCAGAGACCCCACAAATAAACCATTTGGAGTAACTTATTCCTTGTTAACATATATTTCCCTTTTATATGCAGAATGAACAAAGCACATTTGTTTTTACCCAAAGACCATAACCCCAGGGAACTGATAATTTCTCCTATGAACCCATGTTAAATCAAGAAATAAACCTATTTGAGTAACTAGTCAATTTTCCAAAGGAAATAATAGAATTTCAAAGTGATTGTACACTTTGAATAGAGACTGGTGTTTCTTAATCATTTTATAATTAAATCCCACCTGTTCCAACAATTTCTAGTGAAGTTGATCAGTCTTCACGGGAAATTCTTAGGGTTCAGGGCATTTGACACCATTAAAATGTTTCCACTCCCTTTTCTTTAGAAACAACTTAAATACATTTTCAAAAACATTTCCACCCTTCTGCATACCCAATTTGAAACTGAATTGAAAAAACCACTTCCAAAAGAAATCCACTATCGCATATTCATTCACGGTATAAGGTTACTAGTGAATCATTGGCCAATAACACACAGGAACTGGCCTCACTTATCCGGAACTCCAGTTATAGCCTTATCCAGATATTATTATTATTAAAATGGCCGAATATCTCTAACTGCTTTCCTCAGTACTGCAGTCTCCAATGACATTTTGACCAGAGAAAATGTAACCATTTTTTTCTGGAAAATAAATGCACATTTCGTTAACATTTACAATGTTACCTTTTAATCAGCATGCCAATAGTATTACTTATATATTGATTTCATTCTATAAGCGTTTTAGCAGTTTCAGAGTGAGGCTATAGAATGTCTAACAAAACTGAAAACCCCTTACATTTTTATGAACATGCGAGAAAAGTTTAGCCATGCACAGAACGCATAGTTTCTTCCTGGTCGGTTATCTATATCTTACCCTTGGAAATTGAAAACACCAATATATTACATTTTGCTTTTCTTCTAACTAATTTTACCAAGTTGGTGATTTCTCATATTCGTTTATTTTTCGTCTTTTGACGCTATTAACAACTTCTCCACGTATTTTATCACCACTGAAACTGTTGTTTCAATGCAAAATGATTCCAAGTGGGGCTATTTGTAAATCACATCGGAACCTTACTAGAAGTTAGGTAAAATGTGATCGAATATGTATTTCATCACATATAAACTGTAATCTCTTTGAACCACTTATTGATCGATCAGAGACTATACACCGCTTGGTGAAAACTCCATTCTTACTAACCTCAAAACGATTAGTTGTTGCTCTTTTGAAAAAGATGCAAACTCCTCTATAGCGGCATTCTCTGCTACCGCACTAAGTTCCAGTGTCACCTTACACTCATTTTCCCCATACTTGTTAGCTCCTCATCTACCACTTCTTACGCTTAGATATTTTCTATAGCTCTGCAACCCACTCGCACGTCTGCGAGGGCAAGCAGAATCATATCTGTCCCCCATCGTAATGTATTTTCTGATGATTGAATGTTGACATCAGAACGCTGGTAAATTGAGCTTCTCATTATGGTTTTATGTGATTGTTCCAATTCCTAATTGCCTCCCTGAATCGTTTATTTTATTTATCCTGTTTACCGGGTAATGATGTCCTCCATTATCCAGTTTGCTCTTTCATATTCAAGCCAAATTTGGTAGAATTCATGTGCGCTTCTTTCAGCGACTCCATGGCTTTATTAAATTCCGCTATCTCTGTATGCTAGGGATAATAATTTATTAGTCACATCAGTTAATTTCTCCTATCAAAGCCTACTTTATAATGTCTACACTTTCTTATCTCTTTATTTATCCACTTGCTATATTCTCTCTTAGCCTATTTTACTGTTTAATTCCTGATTCATGGTTTTAGTGAAACAGTCTCTCCTGTCCTTCAGGCTATTTTTAAATTACAGCCTCTGTTGCTACAAAGTACCAGAGTCGCCTGCTGTTTTTCCTCCTATTTCGTTACAGGGCTCGTGATATTTAAAAATTCTTTCTTCCTACTTCGCATCCGTTATATACTATCCATGCCTTGTTTAATACAATAGTACTAGTAGTACTAACTACAGGTACAGCTGTAGTTTTGGTGACATAGACCCGGGTGGATGTAGTACTAATTACAGGCACAGGTACAGTGGTCGTTTAACACGTTATCACGTCAATGTTTTATCCTTATTTATAACTTATTTTGCCCAATATTTATCGATTTCGTTCCTCTTCCCAGTGAGAGTTAAATGCACTCTCTTTCTCAAATTACACTCAGTTAACTGTCAGAGAGGCCTGCTCATTCCCCTTCCTACCAGTTGGTCACAGACACACAGCCTGTTCTTCCTCTTTTTTTAATCAGCTCATTCATCACAAAGAATTGTCATTCATTCCTCAACATAAGCCGGAATTTATACTATAGGATATTTCACGCATACCCTTCGTTTAAGGGTACTTATTTATGCAGATCTCTATTCTTTTAGAGCTGTATTCATAAGTAGCCTGTCCATTCAGTCCTTCTACTATTTCATTGAAGCGGTATTACAGGATTTTCTACCTACTTTATCTGTTTTGACCGTATGGGCTGTCCTACATATGGCATTTCAGACATAGAGCGCATACAACTGCACCAGTCAGGCCACACAAGGTCCCCAAATGAATGGTCTGGTGAGGGGGGCAGTCCGAATCACACACACTCGACCCAAGTCGCTCGCTCAGGTTGATTGGGCTGCGTTGTACGCACATCCCAAAACAAATCCTGAGACCATCGAGCCCGGCCAAGCTGAATCAGACAGAACAACTCCCCTCAACCAACCCAAACACGTGGGTCCGTTCAAACGGACCGATCAGAACGAGTGCATGCCCCCTCCGCTAAACGCCCGACACCCGCAAGGTTCACAGCCCCTAGTCACTTAGTCCTTACACCTGCACATATATGTTTATTTATCTATTTTTAACAACCCCCAAAATCACACATGCATGCAATTCATTGAATTCAAAAGTTCTTCAACATTTACTGGGTTTTTAGGAAATTTTAAAGAGAGACCTACGTGACGCCCTTCTCGCTGAGACAGGATCTCTGAAGCAATCTATACAAACATTTCAACTATGTAAGAACAAGCTTACCTTTTTATAGTTGTGTGGCCACATTTGTTTGCAAGATTGTCCCAAGAAACTATCACCAGCCCAGAATGTCACTCTTTGCGATCCCTGTCCCTCCTGGCAAAGCTCGCCAAGTTATGTCGTGGAGAATCGTAACAAAATTTAACACTTACAAGAACTTGTGAATTCAATATAGGCTTTTAATACAAACATATCAGAAGCCTAGATGGTCCGCGAAACACACCCTTTTCCAGAGCACTGGCTCGGATTTATACATATACAACATATGAGTCCACCCCACATGCAAATGAAGTTACTTCCCTCAGTCCATCTGCCACCATTATCTTTCAATCTCCAATCTCCATTCAACCAAGTTTTGATTCTCCTGCGCCTGACTTCCCTGCCACCTATACACACGACTGTGATAGAATCTCTGACCCAAATGAAGTCACCAGGAGAAGGTACCCCAGCCATGGAGGTGGAGGAGCGCGCCATGGAACATACGGCGATGACTTCCAAACTGAGCGCAGCCATGGATCGCGTTGTCCAGAATATGGACCGCTGGGAGACACAGGGAGTTTTTCCAGCGCCTCTACCAGCACAACCGGGTCTAGCCTGAACACCCCTTTCCCACCTGAACCTAGCAGGATCCATCTATCCATACCACAGGGATACGACGGAGATGCTGCAGGCTGCCAGGGTTTCCTCCTAAAACTAAGCCTGTACCTGGCCTCGGCCCACCCAGCTCCATCAGACCGTGAGAAGAGTTTCGCCCTTGTCTCGTGCCTTGGAGTGGGCAAGCACTGTGTGTGGAGGGGGAGATGCGGCGTTGGACGATTTTGAGGAGTTCACCCGCTGTTTCCGGACAGTATTCAACCACCCACCCGAGGGCAGAGTGGTGGGTGAGCGCCTCTACCATCTGAGGCAGGAGATGAGGAGCGCCCAGAAGTTTGTGCTGGAGTTTAGGACCCTGGCTGCCGGCGCTGGATGGAGCAACAGGACCCTGATCGACCATTACCGCTGTAGTCTACGTGAGGATGACCGTCGGGAGCTGGCCTGTAGAGACACCACCCTCACCTTCGACCAGCTGGTGGACCTGTCCATCCGGCTGGACAACCTGCTGGCTACTCGCGGACGTCCAGATCGGGGTCTGGTTGTTCCATCCTCCCGCACACCCTCTCCGATACCCATGGAGCTGGGAGGTGTGGTGCGCTGGGAGACCGGTTGGGGTTCCCTCTCGTGCACCATATGTGGCCGCAGAGGTCACACTGCTGGTCGGTGCCGGGTTGGTTCCTCTGGGAATCGAGGTAGCAGGCAGGTTACTCTGGCTTCACCCCAGGTGAGTAGGCACCATTCTCATCCAGAGCCCTCTGTTGCACATATGTTTGTCTCTGTTACTTTTCCTGAATCCTCCCCGCATTCCCAGCATAAGGTGCTAGTAGATTCAGGCGCGGCTGGGAATTTCATTAATAAAGGATTAGCTCATGGTTTAGGGATCCCCATTGTTCCTGTGCATATGCCTTTCCCTGTTCATGCCTTAGATAGTCGACCATTAGGGTCAGGGTTTATCAGGGAGGCAACCGCTCCTTTGAGTATGGCAAATGGGGGGTCACAGGGAAAAGATTAGTCTTTTTCTTATTGATTCTCCTGAGTATTTTGTGGTGCTGGCCTACCCAGGTTAGCTTGTCATAACCCCACTGTTTCTTGGCCATAGAGGGCTCTCACGGGGTGGTCATGAGAGTGCTCAGGTAGGTGTTTAGGGCTTTCCATTGGTGCTACTACGGTGGAAAGTCCAGACCAGGTCTCCACCGTGCACATTCTCCCAGAATATTCCCGATTTGGCTCTTGCCTTCTGTAAAAAGAAGGCAACTCAATTACCACCCCATCAACAGGGGGATTGTGCGATAGATCTCCTGGTAGATGCTGCACTTTCCAGGAGTCACGTGTATCCCCTGTCGCAAGCGGAGACGGTAGCTATGGAGACATATGTCTCCGAATCCCTGCGTCAGGGGTACATTCAGCCCTCCATTTCACCTGTCTCCTCGAGTTTCTTTTTTGTGAAGAAGAAGGATGGAGGTTTGTGCCCGTGCATTGATTATCGAGGTCTCAATAAAATCACGGTGAGGTATAGTTACCCGCTACCTCTTATTGCTATGGCGATTGAGTCAATGCACAGGGCTCGCTTCTTCAATAAACTGGATCTCAGGAGTGCGTAAAATCTGGTGCGTATTCGGAAGGGAGACGAGCGTAAGACGGTATTTAGTAACACCTCAGGGCATTATGAGTACCTCGTCATGCCGTATGGGTTGCAGCCGTGATTAATTAGCCGACTCCCACCACAGTAAAGGAGGTGCAGTGATTTTTAGAGTTTGCCAACTACTACCGGAGGTTTATCTGGGGTTTTGGTCAGGTTGCTGCTCCCATTACCTCACTGCTACAGGGGGGCCCGGTGCGCTTGCAGTGGTCAGCTGAGGCGAACATGGCTTTTAGGCACCTGAAGGCTCTGTTTACCTCGGTTCCTGTGTTGGCTCATCCGGATCCCTCTTTGCCGTTCATAGTGGAGGTGGACGCATCTGAAGCTGGGATAGGAGCAGTGCTCTCTCAGCGCTCGGGTACCCCACTGAAGCTCCTCCCCTGTGCCTTCTTTTTGAAGAACCTCAGCCTGGCGGAGCGAAACTTTGATGTGACTTTGATGTCGTCAAGGCCTTGAAGGCGTGGAGACATTGGCATGAGCGGGCTAAACACCCTTTTCTCATCTGGACTGACCATTGCAAACTGGAGTACATCCGGGAGGCGATGAGACTGAATCCTCGTCAGGCAAGGTGGGCCATGTTTTTCACCCGTTTTGTGTTTACCCTCTCTTACAGACCAGGCTCCCAGAAAATTAAGGCAGACGCACTGTCCCGGCTGTATGACACAGAGGAGCGGTCCATGGATCCCACTCCCATACTTCCAGCCTCTTGTTTGGTGACGCCAAACAATGAACATGCACCTGTAGAATGGTTGTTAAGACACTAACAGCTTACAGATGGTAGGCAATTCAGGTCACAGTTATGAAAACTTAGGACACTAAAGAGGCCTTTCTACTGACTCTGAAAATCACTGAAAGAAAGATGCCCAGGGTCCCTGTTCATCTGCGTGGCATGCTGCAAGGAGGCATGAGGACTGCAGATGTGGCCAGGGCAATAAAGTGCAACGTTCGTAGTGTGAGACGCCGAAGACAGCGCTACAGGGGGACAGGACGGACAGCTGATGGTCCTCGCAGTGGCAGACCACGTGTAACAACACCTGCACAGACCACCTGTAACAACACCCGCATCGGTACATGCGAACATCACACCTGTGGACAGGTACAGGATGGCAACAACAACTGCCGAGTTACACCAAGAAAGCACAATCCCTCCATCAGTGCTCAGACTGAATAGACTGAATAATAGGCTGAGAGAGGCTGGACTGGGGGCTTGTAGGCCTGTTGTAAGGCAGGTCCTCACCAGACATCACCGGCAACAATGTCGCCTATGGGCACAAACCCACCGTCGCTGGACCAGACAGGACTGGCAAAAATTGTTCTTCACTGATGAGTCGCGGTTTTGTCTCACCAGGGGTGATGGTCAGATTTGCGTTTATCGTCGAAAGAATGAGCGTTACAGAGGCCTGTACTCTGGAGCGGGAGGGATCGATTTGGAGTTGGAGGGTCCGTCATGGGCTGGGGCGGTGTGTCACAGCATCATCGGACTGAGCTTGTTGTCATTGCAGGCAATCTTAATGCTGTGCGTTACAGGGAAGACATCCTCCTCCCTCATGTGGTACCCTTCCTGCAGGCTCATCCTGACATGACCCTGCAGCATGACAATGCCACCACGCACAGAACAAGCAGTATGGCTGATTTCCTACAAGACAGGAAAGTCAGTGTTCTGCCATGGCCAGCAAAGAGCCCGGATCTCAATCCCATTGAGCATGTCTAGGACCTGTTGGATCGGATGGAGAGGACAGGGCCATTCCCCCCTAGAAATGTCTGGGATCTTGCAGGTGCCTTGGTGGAAGAGTGGGGTAACATCTCACAGGAATAACTGGCAAGTCTGGTGCAGTCCATGAGGAGGAGATGCACTGCAGTACTTAATGTTGCTGGTGGCCACACCAGATACTGACTGTTACTTTTGATTTTGCCCTTCCCCTTTCGTTCAGGGACATATTATTACATTTCTGTTCGTCACATATCTGTGGAACTTGTTCAGTTTGTCTCAGTTTTTGAATCTTATGTTCGTACAAATATTTACACGTGTTACGTTTGCTAAAAATAATTGCAGTTGACAGTGAGAGGACATTACAGATATTACAGCTCACATAAGCACACACACACACACACACACACACACACACACACACACACACACACACACACACACACACACACACACACACACACACATACATGTATGTGGGCGGCAGGTAGCCTCGTGGTTAGAGCATTGGGCCAGTAACTGAGAGGTTGCCAGATCAAATCCCCGAGCTGACAAGGTAGAAATCTGTCGTTCTGCCGTTCTGCCCTTGAACAAGGCAATTAACCCACTGGCCGTCATTGTAAATAAGAATTTGTTCTTAACTGACTTGCCTAAAGTTAATAAAAAAAAAAAATAATAATAATAAATAATAAAAAAAAACAATCATACACTCTAACAATAATGCTACAGAAGTGACACCCGGACAGGGATGGTGCCAACAGATTACAACCACGAGTGATCAACTTACACTTTATAACATGTTGTCTTCTGTCTGATTTAATGTCTTCCTGTCTCGTAACAGATCCAGCCCCTGACGGTGGCCCTGACCCCAGACTACATCCCCAGGTCCAGATGATTCCAGCAGGCACAGCCACAGCCCAGGTGGTTCAGCAGAAGCTCCTCCAGCAGCAGGTGGTGACTGCAGCTGCCTCGCCTCAGATACAGACCCCTCCTCCTCACAGCCCAGCCCAACAGGCCTCAGTTTCCGCTGCAGCAGAGTCCCCAGTACAGCAGCAGCCAGCCAAGGGCCAGGCTCGCGGAGCGGCCATGAGGGGCAAGACCCAGGCCAAGCCCAGCGGGGGCAGCAGCTAGATGCCCACAGGACTAGTTAGAGCTCCCCTTTCATCTAGGCTAAGCAGGACATCTCATCAGTGTAAATGCATTCAGTGACTGAGGAGCAGCATTATGAAGAGATCCAGCGTTATGAAGGAGTGGTGGAGTCCAGTCTGATGTGGCTGTGTTGAATCTAACCTGGTTTAAGGAACTGCTCCATGTAAAGGAATGACCTGTCTTTTAAGAGTGTCATCATCTATCTTCAACACAGTACTGTAACTGTCGGCTGTTTCCTTAGCGACTGTTTCAGAAGGTCTCCCCTGGAGGAAACCTGGACCAACATCTAATATAAGATCAGAAAAGCAGAAAAATAATATTCATGGCTTTTTTTAAATTGATGAATATGTTAATGTTACTCCATAGATATCCTGTGGCTATGGGCTGGTGCATAGCTCATTTGGGGAATGTCCATTTGAATAATGTTTTGTGTATTCATACATTGTCCCTGTCTGCCTTGATGATATTATTCTCATGCTTACCGTTTATGTCTGTAATTTCATAGTTGGTAGATATAGAAAATACCCTTCTTGTTAAAAAAGGTATCTTGATAAAGTAATGCATATTAATGAGACTACACCTCAGTAGTACAGATGCATTGCCTACCAGAACGATAAAGGTGGGAGGACTTCCGTCCTCATACTAATTGTCATTGTGAAAGTTATGCACAGACATCAACGCCCTGAGTCTTTAGTGAATGCATTTTTACCTGTAGAAACACATTCACGTAACCCTTTTCAATGTATCAATTTAACATTGACAGAAGTGTCCCTAAAAGTTAGTTCCTTAATTGTTTACATAAGAGGGAACTTGACTCTTAAATGTTACATTTAGTTGTTTTTTTGTAACCTTCAGATATTTAATGGATAATAATGCATTTTCCTTCAGTCGATTATGTTTATGTAACAAATACACTGTAAACATGTACTTTAGTATATTGTGTTTTCTCATAAATATGCCATTTTTTAAATTGATGCTGAAGAAAAAACTGTAAATAACAATGAATAAGGAAAACATTTGTACTTGTAAAGTAGTTGTGTTTTCATTGGATTTTTTCAGCATAATTGTAATAAAGTGTTTTGTTTTTACACACAATATCTGGTCTGACCTAAGTAGTGATAATCATATCTTTACGTTGTAAGTTTGACCTATGTAGTCTGAAGAAAGCTTGTGATTGTGTCTCGGCACCCGGATAAGCACGGACCCTACGTTATCTCCCAAGGCAGGCAGTATTACCACTGCACTGGATAACCTAGCTATCTATAGTGGCAACCAGCTAATATTTTCATTACATAAAGTGCATTCGGAAAGTATTCAGAACCCTTAACTTTTTCCACATTGTTACGTTACAGCCTTATTCTAAAATTGATTAAATCGCCCCCCCCTACAGATAATAACCCATAATAAGAAAGCAAAAACAGGTTTTTGATTAAAAAAATAATAAAACAATGTACTAAAAATAAAATACTGATATCACATTTACAAATATTCAGACCCTTTACTCAGTACTTTGTTGAAGCACCTTTGGCAGTGATTACAGCCTCGAGACTTCTTGGGTATGATGCTACAAGCTTGGTACACCTGTATTTGGGGAGTTTCTCCCATTTTCTCTGCAGATCCTCCCAAGTTCTGTCAGATTGGATGGGGAGCGTCGCTGCAGTTTTTTCAGGTCTCTCCAGCGATGTTCGATCGGTCCGGGCTCTGGCTGGGCCATTCATGGACATTCAGAGACTTGTCCCGAATCCACTCCTGCATTGTCTTGGCTGTGTGCTTAGGGTCGTTGTCCTGTTGGAAGGTGAACCTCTGGAGCAGGTTTTCATCAAGGATCTCTGTACTTTGCTCCGTTCATCTTTCCCAGGATCCTGATTCAGGCCAAAGAGTTCAATCTCGGTATCATCAGATCAGAGAATATTGTTTCTCATACCATTCCCCCAGGTCTGTGTTTCTTTCCAAATCATGTCCAATCAATTGAATTTACCACAGGACTCCAAACAAGTTGTAGAAACATCTCAAGGATGATCAATGGAAACAGGATGCACCTGAGCTCAATTTCGAGTCTCATAGCAAAGGGTCTCAATAATTATTTAAATAAGGTAATTCTGTTTTTATTCTTAATAAATTTGCTAAAATGTTCTACACTTTTCACTTTGTCATGAGGTGTTTTGTGGAGCTTAATGAGAGGAAAAAATAATTGTATCAATTTTAGAATAAGGCTGGAACGTAACAATGTGGAAAAAGTCAAGGGGTCTGAATACTTTCCGGATGCACTGTAAAGTTGACTTTTTATAACATTTCCTGTGATATAACCGTTGGGAAATAATGGGTACTACTACCGTATAATAGGTTAAATCAAAAGATGGAATATGCTGCAATAGATGAAAGCCTTTCTCAGTGTTTTAGTCATGAGGGAGAAAAGAAAGCTCTCAACAGCGCTGTCTGTTTTCCCCTGCTGGCTGCTGACAGTGGCAGATATATCAGAAGATAAAACATTTATTTGGGAAGGAGGGCAGAGATTCAGGCCTAAAGCCACTCAGAATATCCTAGATCACTGGATCAGAGGGCATGTCACACAGTGTCAGAAGAGTCAGACTGTGTAGAAGGGCTATACACACCACTATAGTTAATGTTGCTATCACTGATAACATTTAAAAGACCAGTATTGTAATCTGGTCTGTTAACGGGAGCACATAAGAAGACAAAGGCCAATTTAATGCAATGAATGACGTTTAATAAATTGTCTTAAGTTACTTGGTCTTTAAGGACTGTTTGAAGGGCTTGAACAGGTCTTTGGAGATGGCAGAAAACATCCTGATGAGAAATGGACGTTTGTGAGGCGTCTCCTGTTGGGAGCTGGCGGGGAGATCCTTTGGCAGTGCAGACATGGCAGCATGTGGCACTATGCTGGGCACTACAGAAGAGAGAGAGAGTTGACATGCACTTTAATTTAGAAATTATGTAATGTATGTTACAACTCAACATAACTGACACTGATAAATGAGAACCAACATCTTGAGTTTTGGAGAATATAATTACTTTTACATAAGAGATGACTACTGATTGCATGTATAACCTTTGTAAGGTTATTTTGAAATGGCATTTCTTTGTACACCAATATCTCAAACAGACAATGTCCTGCTCTGGTCTCAAATGGTTTCTCTTCTACAGAGCCAGATGAATCATGTCTACTAGGAACAGCAGATGAACTGCATTCTGCTATGGGTGATTCACTCCTACTTGCTGAAGATGAGTTCAGGGTTGAACCAGGCAGAACACTGGAGTCAGTGTGCTCCAGAAGTTGTTCCCTTTGGAATGCAGCTCCACCCGTTCTGTGAAATAATTATTTTGTCTTTGCCTGGAGCCTGTTGCAGAGTCTACGAGACATGTGAAAGGGTTTCTGCTTTGGCATACAGTGTCCCACTTGCGGATCTCTCTGGGTGCTTGTTGGCTTATCT
This sequence comes from Oncorhynchus masou masou, assembly GCF_036934945.1. Lineage (NCBI taxonomy): Eukaryota > Metazoa > Chordata > Actinopteri > Salmoniformes > Salmonidae > Oncorhynchus > Oncorhynchus masou. The sequence continues at coordinate 25,907,026 of NC_088212.1, read as the reverse complement.
AATTCAGCTTGCTTCACAATGCCTTTGACATCTTCAACAAAGCTATCAATTATATTTGGCGCCTCTGAATCCATATTGGTCTGTATGAGCCCAGTGGCCACGGAATGATGGATTGTGTCAGGGTCAGATGCATTCATCAAGCTGGGAGTGGCAATAAATGAATGTTCAACCAAACCAGAGGTTCCCCTGGGGAACCATCTCACTAGAATCTCGCTCACAGCCTTTGGTCTTGAACTTGTCACTTGACAGAATGTATACACGAGTTCAGCTCCTTTGGGAAAGAAGAGTCTTCATCGTCCAGTTGCTCCACTGCAAGGTCACTGCCAGATGCCAACATTATAACTTTCACAGCCACTTCTTGAAACAGCTTAACCGAGTCTGCATCTTCTCCTTTCAATTCACCCACCATGTCTGCAATAATAGTGATCACCTCTTCTGTTGAGAATGGAATGTAGGAATCAACATCTAACTGGTCTTCTGGAGCAGTGTGATCATAGGAAACTTCTGGACCATGTTAATCATCTGTTCAGTGGCCTGAGTACCAGAGGCAATGGGGGACGATTGCCTTGAAATGGTTCTACTGCTGGTCAAAGAGAGGGCCAAGTTGAGCTGTTCAAGCACCTCCTTGATTAGACCAATGGTCAGCTCAGGTGGGCAAGAGGCCAAAATCTCATGGTCAGAGAGTTGCTCCTGGACACTGCTGATGATTACTGTCCTCTGACATTCCCAGGTGGACTTTCAGTGAGGTCTGGGAACTTTAAAATGAACAAGCAAAGTATGTTAATTGCTGTCTGAAGTTGGAAAATCGATATCTTACTGCTAACAAATCTGACAAGCATTATAATTGAGTATTCTAAATGTAATTTTTATGTGTGCATTAGATATTGCAAAACACACCTGTAAGATAGCTGGAAAATATTTAAATGGAGAAATTATTGTTCATCAGTTTGAGGGTTAGGATTAACTGCACACACACACACACACACACACACACACACACACACACACACATTATGGGGAGCATACAGTACCTCTTGGAAGAGGGTGTGCTAGACCTTGGTCGAAGAGCCCTGCCGCCACAGTTACACATCTCCTTCGCCAAATATTTAACTTCCTGGATGAGCTCCAGTCTTTTCTGCTCAAATGCAGTGAAGGATCTTGCACTGCCGCCCCTCTTGAGTGAGTCAGCGTTGTCATAAAAGCCTGTCTCCTCTAGAATGCGGGCCAGGGCCGGCAGCAGGATCTGCAGGGTGGTCTGTGCAATGAAGTTGACAATGGTCTTGCACAATTTTGCAAGCTGTTCCTTTGTCATCTGCATTGCACGAACAAAACAGAACACAGCAGGTTTGGCAATAAAACTCTGATGTATTGTATTCTAGATTGAACAGAATGCATTTTATCAACATCGTTTTCCTTATCTGTGACTGAATTCAAAGTTGGATGAAGTATGACAGATTAATGAACGTAATAGCAGAATAGAACTATGGTTAATTCCTCTCTCTTGATTCAACACAACCTTCCCAAATCAAAGGTCAAAGGCTGATGGAGAAACGCAGGTTATTTAAATCCTTTAAAGATCACTTGCCATTGCCTAGAAAAGAAAAAAGAAATGTGTTTTAGTTACTTCTGCACAAAATATGTGAGGCTAGAGCAAAACATGGGCCTAACATACTCATCAGTAAGATTGCGCATGAATGAGATGAGGATTGGGTAGCAGTCCTCCATCTCATCTTTGTTGCCTGGGCCGAATGCAGCCTTAAGAGCATTCTTCTCCAAGAGCTCAATAACAGATCCTCTGTCCGGGTGTTTATTCCTCAATCCTAAATATGTTATTACCGTATAGGACAATTCAGGATAAGTCAGACACTTTTCTCTTAATACAATACTTTGATAAAATTGCTACAATAGGACTATTGAATAAAACTATCCATGCAACATTTCTTACTGACTCCAGTTTGACTCCAGTTTCTAACATGACCTTTATCTATGATATGCAGGTTTAGAGAACCAACATACAACAGAGGGAAAATCTATGACCTGCATCCGTATCAGTGCCCTGCTCCCCTGACTTCTTGGCACTACTTTTCCTCTTCGCCTTGGATAGAATATAATATAATAGATTCCAGATCACAAATAATAGACATGTTACATCAGGTCAATGCAGCTATTGTGACATTTGAGTGTTACTAGTCTAGTAGTTGCCCTGTCACTCCTGCCATTTTACCTTTCCTGTCTTCTTGGGCTCCTTCTTGAGCTGGGCCACTGGTTCTTCCTCAACAACCTCCCTCCCCTCCCTCTGGGGATCATCATCATCTCTGTGTACAACCTGAAGGACATAGGAATTTCATGTCAATGTCAGATTAGATTCTTGCAAAGGACATCATAGAGCCACAGCCATATCAGAGCTAAACTGGTGATTGACTTAATAGAGAGAATTATACATTTTTGCAGTTTTGCAATAGCCTATGGTATCTTAAATGACGTTTTCCTTAGTTACATTCCCAAATATGTTGTGTCATTTAACCTACCTTTTCTTCATCCATAATAGCATACAGTATTTTTTATATCTCGAAAAACTTGTCCTTGTCTGTGTTGTTTTCACTCATGTTGAGTTTACTGAGGACAATATTGCAGCCACTGACGAATTAAGAACTACATACAATGTCATGGAATGTTAGACATACACATCAGGGCTAATTGCACATTCCCATTCTCTCATTAATATTGGGGGGGAAATATATTGATCAGATCAGATTACACAATTTCCCCATCAACAGTTTTAAATACAGCTAGGCCCACATGGAAATCTTTTCACTAAGCACTGTGACTCAGTAAGTCAAAACAGAAATAAACCTAGTCTAATTTCGTGGCGCCCTCTTGTGGATTTATTATGGTACCCCATTTAGTGAGCCAGTTGATTGATCTATTCCTTATAGTGCATTCCTTAAAAGTAGGCCTACATTAGGAAATAAGGTGCTATTTGGTAGCATATTCCTCTCTCGCCCATGCCTCCACCAAACCAATGATTTTAGATTTGTAGGAAGAAGTGAACGAGAGTGTACACTTCAGGAGAAGGGAGATATTATTGGACTGTATCCCCAGGCTATAGCCAGGCCTAAACCAAGTAGCCTTGAGTACGAACCCAAAAGCTTGGATTGCCAAAGGCCTATCAGAGCTAAATTGGTGATTACAACTTTAAACTTACTGTAAAACATGTTCTACCTTCCCCTATATTTCACTTTCCTTTTCTTCCACCATAGATAATTTTATATTTTGAAAAGCATGTCAAGCATGACATTGACTCTACTTTCACGTTGAGTTATGATGAAAGAGCATTTTTGCATACGCAGACTTTTAGTTAGTCGGGGACGTCATGGACTGAAGGCAGTAGGTTAAATGGTTTTAAGAAATGTTTATATGTCGCCCTCTTGTGGAATTATTTAGGTACAACAACAATGTGTTGTGTAGGATCCAAATGATTGTTTTCTCCTCATCCCTGTGTTACGTCCTATTATCAGTCATAAACAGATTACTCCCCCAACAGAGCAATACACTTTAATAGTAAAGGGGTAACACTCTTTGTTCAAAGTAACAGAATAGCTGTAAGAGCGATGCAATTATTTGAAGCACCGCAAGAGGGAATTGTGTTGTCAGCATTGGGTTCGTGTCTCGTGTACTTTTGTATTTTTGTATATACAGTGCCTTGCGAAAGTATTCGGCCCCCTTGAACTTTGCGACCTTTTGCCACATTTCAGGCTTCAAACATAAAGATATAAAACTGTATTTTTTTGTGAAGAATCAACAACAAGTGGGACACAATCATGAAGTGGAACGACATTTATTGGATATTTCAAACTTTTTTAACAAATCAAAAACTGAAAAATTGGGCGTGCAAAATTATTCAGCCCCCTTAAGTTAATACTTTGTAGCGCCACCTTTTGCTGCGATTACAGCTGTAAGTCGCTTGGGGTATGTCTCTATCAGTTTTGCACATCGAGAGACTGAAATTTTTTCTCATTCCTATACCTCATCCCGTCAGTTGAGGATGCCTGGTCATTCTTTAAAAGTAACTTCCTCACCATCTTAGATATGCATGCTCCGATCAAAAAATGCAGAACTTAGAACAGATATAGCCCTTGGTTCACTCCAGACCTGACTGCCCTCGACCAGCACAAAAAAGTCCATGGAGAACAAGAGCACCTCCTCCCAGCTGCCCACTGCACTGAGGCTAGGTAACACGGTCACCACCGATAAATCCATGATAATCGAAACAATCAACAAGCATTTCTCAACGGCTGGCCATGCCTTCCTCCTGGCTACTCCAACCTCGGCCAACAACTCGCCCAAGCCTCCGCAGCTTCTCCTTTACCCAAATCCAGATAGCAGATGTTCTGAAAGAGCTGCAAAACCTGGACCCGTACAAATCAGCTGGTCTTGACAATCTGGACCCTCTATTTTTGAAACTATCCGCCGCCATTGTCGCAAACCCTATTACCAGCCTGTTCAACCTTTCTGTCATATCGTCTGAGATCCCCAAGGACTGGAAAGCTGCCACAGTCATCCCCCTCTTCAAAGGGGGAGACACCCTGGACCCAAACTGTTACAGACCTATATCCATCCTGCCCTGCCTATCTAAGGTCTTCGAAAGCCAAGTCAACAAACAGATCACTGACCATCTCGAATCCCACCGTACCTTCTCCGCTGTGCAATCTGGTTTCCGAGCCGTTCACTGGTGCACCTCAGCCACGCTCAAGGTACTAAACGATATCATAACCGCCATCGATAAAAGACAGTACTGTGCAGCCGTCTTCATCGACCTGGCCAAGGCTTTCGACTCTGTCAATCACCATATTCTTATCGGCAGACTCAGTAGCCTCGGTTTTTCTAATGATTGCCTTGCCTGGTTCACCAACTACTTTGCAGACAGAGTTCAGTGTGTCAATTCGGAGGGCATGTTGTCCGGTCCTCTGGCAGTCTCTATGGGGGTGCCACAGGGTTCAATTCTCGGGCCGACTCTTTTCTCTGTATATATCAATGATGTTGCTCTTGCTGCGGGCGATTCCCTGATCCACCTCTACGCAGACGACACCATTCTGTATACTTCTGGCCCTTCCTTGAACACTGTGCTATCTAACCTCCAAACGAGCTTCAATGCCATACAACACTCCTTCCATGGCCTCCAACTGCTCTTAAACACTAGTAAAACGAAATGCATGCTTTTCATCCATTCGCTGCCTGCACCCGCACGCCCGACTAGTATCACCAACCTGGATGGTCCCGACCTAGAATATGTGGACATCTATAAGTACCTAGGTGTCTGGCTAGACTGCAAACACTCCTTCCAGACTCATATCAAACATCACCAATCATCTAAAATCAAATCTCGAGTCGGCTTTCTATTCCGCAACAAAGCCTCCTTCACTCACGTCGTCAAACTTACCCTAGTAAAACTGACTATCCTACCGATCCTCGACTTCGGCGATGTCATCTACAAAATAGCTTCCAATACTCTACTCAGCAAACTGGATGCAGTTTATCACAGTGCCATCCGTTTTGTTACTAAAGCACCTTATACCACCCACCACTGCGACCTGTATGCTCTAATCGGCTGGTCCTCGCTACATATTCGTCGCCAGACCCACTGGCTCCAGTTCATCTACAAGTCCATGCTTGGTAAAGCTCCGCCTTATCTCAGTTCACTGGTCACGATGGCAACACCCACCCGTAGCACGCGCTCCAGCAGGTGTATCTCACTGATTATCCCCAAAGCCAACACCTCATTTGGCCGCCTTTCCTTCCAGTTCTCTGCTGCCTGTGACTGGAACGAATTGCAAAAATCGCTGAAGTTGGAGACTTTTATCTCCCTCACCAACTTCAAACATCTGCTATCTGAGCAGCTAACCGATCGCTGCAGCTGTACATAGTCCATTGGTATATAGCCCAGCCAATTTATCTACCTCATCCCCATACTGTTTTTATTTATTCACTTTTCTGCTCTTTTGCACACAAGTATCTCTACCTGCACATGACCATCTGATCACTTATCACTCCAGTGTTAATCTGCTAAATTGTAATTATTCGCCTACCTCCTCATGTCTTTTGCACACAATGTATATAGACTCTTTTTTCTACTGTGTTATTGACTTGTTTATTGTTTACTCCGTGTGTAACTCTGTGTTGTTGTCTGTTCATACTGCTATGCTTTATCTTGGCCAGGTCGCAGTTGTAAATGAGCACTTGTTCTTAACTAGCCGACCTGGTTAAATAAAGGTGAAATAAAATACAAATAAAAATCAGGCACTTTTTTTCAGAAAACCGATGGCAGCATCTATCATTGCTCTTCTACCATCTATCCCATGTCTGCACCTCCCTCTTCCATCAAAAACAAATTACCTGGTTAAAGTTAGTTAGGCTAGGAGTTAGGTTAAAGGGTTAAGGTTAGAGTTAGGGAAAGGGTTAGCTATAAGGGTTAAGGTTAGGGGAAGGAATAGCTAACATGCTAAGTAGTTACAAAGTAGCTAAAAAGTAGTAAGTAGTTGAAAGTTTGCTAATTAGCTAAAGTTGTCTGTGATGAGATTCAAAATCATAACCTTTGGATCGTTAGACATCCGTGTTATACTGTATGCCCACCCCTCCACTCTGACCAACCACCCTACTTTCGTTTTTGCCTTAAATAACCATTTGTCTTATATAACCATACCAAACAAAACATATTATACTAATTTGAGTGTCCCGGATTTACATTTACTATGTTACGTCTAGTCTATGAGATCAGGCTGATCACAGACATGAACAGAGTAACAGGTCATTGTAGTTATGAGTGTGAGTGTTAGAGAGGGATTGGAGGATTTCACTGTGGGTCAATGCAGAGCTAAGCATGAAGGATTTTTGTGGCATGACATAAAACCAGAAACCACAGCACAGAGGAAACCTCTGAGGGTCATAATGGCTGGTCCCATTAAACCTGGGGGAGGAGGAGTTTGAGCAGACCTCAGAGGACAGGAGCTGTCATGGTGTTAAGGACAGTAGATGAATCACCACACTGTTTTGCTCTTGTTCCCTGAGTGTGTGTGTGTGTGTGTGTGTGTGTGTGTGTGTGTGTGTGTGTGTGTGTGTGTGTGTGTGTGTGTGTGTGTGTGTGTGTGTGTGTGTGTGTGTGTGTGTGTGTGTGTGTGTGTGTGTGTGTGTGTGTGTGTGTGTGTGTGTGTGTGTGTGTGCGTGTTTGACAGAGGTAGAAAGTGATGAAATACAGAATTGTGCGTTCGTTTGTTGTAGCTTTCCATTATTGTAATAGATCATTTTCATCCCTAGCTTTTTAAGAATGAGGCAAGATTAAGTCAAATTTCTCAAACAAGAAACATGGTTGACTGTTTCCCTTCAGTCGATTTCTCATTCTCTTGTAAAATAGCAATGATGCAAGCGCTCTGATGCTTGAAGCCAGTGAAAGCGAGAGGTTTTACAGCTAGTTTGTTCAGCTCAGGAAAGCCCCACGGCAGCACTTTGGAGTGTAGCATTGTGTTTTGATATCCTCATCTCCTTTGACAGTGTCTCCCACATTCCGACCGAGTAGATAAAGAAGTACTGGGTAGAGCTGGTGGGGCTTTCAGAGTCAGTTTCATCTTTCTGCTCAGGCACAGGGCGGGCATCCTATGAAGTGTTTATCTCAGGAGTGCCTGATTTACCTCTGAACGGTGTCAAATGTGAGAGAAAGTGGGATCCGGGTGCTCTTTTACCATTGTATGGATGTCTCTCTTTTTTCACAGAGCCGTGAAAGAGGCCCTGAGCCTGAGGAAGAAAAGCCTTGCCAATGAGAACCTTATTCCAGTCAAAGAGATACTATCAATATTTGTGTTGACACATACCCTACAGCTTCAGTTAGGATAGCATCACGGCCGGGGATTTGTTGTCGTCTGAGACGGAGATACTGGTTGAGCAGAATACATTTAGAGGTACCTTGGGAAGAAAATCCTGCATGTATGAAAAAGCCCACCCTGTGGGATTGAATAGGTTCAGCTGTCCCTGTGGTGTTCTTGTAATTATTGTAAGGTGATTACAAATGATATATATATTCTGTTCTACCTTAATCCTGATAATAGAAACACATGGCCTGTCTATTTACCTAGCATGCCACACTAAGGGATGCCCGGGTCGGCCGATTTCTGATCACAGACATGAACAGGGGACTACTAACTAATGATGAACCTGCTTTATTCAGATTCTATTGAATAAAGCCTACGTTGGTGTGACGTTCAAAGACCTTCAGCCATACAGACAGGTTGTCATGGAAACCAATTGCTACACCTGTCTTTGCATATTATAGGTTTGGCAATACAGTGCCTCGTGTCATTGTGTACCAATACCTCGGTATGTGGTGTGCGTCATATCGATATACATATGCCATTTCTGAATATCTAAAATGATTTTTCAACAGGGTTTTCAAATGATTATAACCTTTTTTTTTCTTACCTTTATTTTACTAGGCAAGTCAGTTAAGAACAAATTCTTATTTTCAATGACGGCCTAGGAACAGTGGGTTAACTGCCTGTTCAGGGGCAAAACGACAGATTTGTACCTTGTCAGCTCAGGGATTTGAACTTGCAACCTTTTTGGTTACCTAGCCAACGCTCTAACCACTAGGCTACCCTGCCGCCCCAACCTACTGTGCATTGATAATGATAAGGGAGCACCCTAATACCAGCGCCCAAATATACTGATAGAAGGAGTCATCTGCCACTTTGAAAACGTATTCATTGAGATACTAAGGTAACTGTGAAAATAAAGGAATCATTAATATAAAGTGTCTTAATATGGCGTTGGGCCACCACGAGCTGCCAGAACAGCTTCAATGCACCTGGTCATAGATTCTACAAGTGTCTGGAACTTTATTGCAGGAATGCTACACCATTTGTCCGTGAGAAATTCCATAATTTGTTGTTTTGTTGATGGTGGCTGGTGTGGCCCAGTCAGATCAGGTTTCTTCACACCAGCAGCACCAGTCCAGAGTTCCCCCCCTGACCCCTCCTCGAATTTGCAGCATCTCACTAAACCCACCTATGATTTAGTTGGTGCTATTTTTAGACTTCATGTGATTTATTTACTGAGGCCAGGGAAGACAGCCAAGTCACTTGACCTGAATTGCACTTCCCAAATACAATGGGGGAATGCCAAATGCAATAAAGAACTCTAATTGAACATGTCCAAAAACTGAGAGAGGAACATAAACTGAAATCTAACAAAACCTCAGTTTATATCTAGGGATGTTTTGTTGGGAGCTGTGCCTGGAGCACAAGAGGGCACAATCTATTTTTACCATTATAAAAAAACTCTACTGTTAGATGTTGCTTGTATCTATTTGGAACTCTCTATTTGGAACTGTACAATACATTTTATTGTATCAAATTGTGTCAAATTGTATGATGATAAACACCAGGGACACAGAACAGTGACAAATACCATTATTTTCTGAGCAGCATGTGAGTCAGGACTTAGACAGTTGGAGATGTTCGTGTTGCAGGGAGGCAAATCGACAGCTTGAAACAATGAGGCACTACATGAAATGGTATATGTACGGGTTGAACACTCCAGTGCGCAAGTCCGAAACGTACAATTTCTGGAAATTTGCGGGCACATGTCCAGCAGTTTTCGGCCCGGCACATTTCCCATAAATCTCAGGTAATGGACCACTTTTGTGTGCAGACATGCACAAAAATGTACAGTTGAAGTCGGAAGTTTACATACACACCTTAGCCAAAAACATTTAAACTCAGTTTTTCACAATTCCTGACATTTAATCAGAGTAAAAATTCCCTGTCTTCGGTCAGTAAGGATCACCACTTTATTTTAAGAATGTGAAATATCAGAATAATAGTAGAGAGAAGTATTTATTTCAGCTTTTATTTCTTTCATCACATTCCCAGTGGGTCAGAAGTTTACATACACTCAATTAGTATTTGGTAGCATTGCCTTTAAATTGTTTGCTACAAGTTTTGCATGTTGTACTGTCAGTGCACAGAGCTACAGGCATGTGGACTAGAGTATGAAACAGAATTGTTTGCCAAAATGTATACCATGCTCATGATTACTGTTACTTTCAGTAAAACAGTCAATGCAATTCTCATACAGAGGCAATTGGTGGTCCAACAAAGTATAGTAATTGGTGATTAATGGAACTGCAGGGGCTACAGCAACCACTTTAGACCAGGTGGGTGGAATTCAACGTCTGCTTTCATTCTACTCTTCTAGACTCAAATATATCACTTCAAACTTGTAAGAGGGCCATGAATGCACTTTGTATTCCAGGGACCAGAAGTAATACAGGAGTAACAAACCTAGTGTTACACAAAAAGACTACTTTTACCCTCCTTCTCCTTTGGCGACCCTTCTTTGCATGGATCACTAAGATTGTGTCACCTATGTTCTCAGGTTAACCTGAGAGATACTCCCGCCTCACATTCTCGTAATAGGTGGCACAAGAACCTGCAATGGATATAAGCACAAGGTCAATTTTATGTTGTTTTGGTGGCCAGGCCATCGGTGCAGAGCCTTGCTATCATATGTATGAAGAGCATTAAGAATACCTTTGATAGTGCCACTATTTTTCAGTGTTTGAATGAACATTAACATCCGGTGACGTGTCCGTGCTCTTTAACATCACACAGACACATTGTGCTGGGAAGTAAATCTGTGTGTCAGAGAGATTGCAAGTCTATCTAATTGCCTTTGCAAAAATGTATGTCTTACTAGGTGTGTATATATAATGCATCAGGGTTTGAACCGGGTTAATTAGCTTGCTAGTTACCTAGCTTGTGTTAGCTAGATTATCACTAAAGATTGGAGTGTGCAAAACCACTAAATATACACCAATACATTGTATGGGCGACAACAGTTGAACAATAGTACAAAAAAAATGATAGAAGAGGCCTGTGGATTAAATGTAACAAAAACCCATGAACAGCTAGCCAACAACAACATAAACTAAAAGTAACTACCTAGTAGGGAGAAATGGCAGGCTAGCTAGCGCCTAGTGTTGAGCTAGCTAACATCAGCGGTTAGCAATTAGCATGCAACCATTAGATACACATTTCATAAAAAACTTCTAAAATAGTGTAACGACCCTGGCTTTATAAGCTCGGAACTCGACCCTGCCGCACGAGCATGCTTTTGCGGCACAGTTGATAGCGCGCCAGACCTCGGGCTAGAAGGTCAAGGGTTTGAGACCTGCTCCCTGCTGTTTTATTACAATACATATCATTAGTGTTGTTAATTTGTACAAACGTTTATCACAGAAATAAAAATAAAAACTGCATCTTGTTCTCATTAACCTACGTAAAAAGTTAGCTAACTTAGCTTGGCTACACTCATGAATGAGAAAATATCACTTGTTTTTCACTTCGTCAAAACACTTACATTTTATATCAAAATGACCATAAAACTCATCACAGTTTAGATAAACATGTTACATCTAGATTTTGAAAGCGAATCCATGCTAATACAGTGGGGCAAAAAAGTATTTAGTCAGCCACCAATTGTGCAAATTCTCCCACTTAAAAAGATGAGAGAGGTCTGTAATTTTCATCACAGGTACACTTCAACTATGACAGACAAAATGAGGGAAAAAAATCCAGAATATCACATTGTAGGATTTTTAATGAATTTAATTTGCAGATTATGGTGGAAAATAAGTATTTGGTCACCTACAAACAAGCAAGATTTCTGGCTGTTACAGACCTGTAACTTCTTCTTTAAGATGCTCCTCTGTCCTCCACTCGTTACCTGTATTAATGGCACCTGTTTGAACTTGATATCAGTATAAAAGACACATGTCCACAACCTCAAACAGTCACACTCCAAACTCCACTATGGCCAAGACCAAAGAGCTGTCAAAGGACACCAGAAACAAAATTGTAGACCTGCACCAGGTTTGGAAGACTGAATCTGCAATAGGTAAGCAGCTTGGTTTGAAGAAATCAACTGTGGGAGCAATTTTTAGGAAATGGAAGACATACAAGACCACTGATAATCTCCCTCGATCTGGGGCTCCACCCAAGATCTCACCCCGTGGGGTCAAAATGATCACAAGAATGGTGAGCAAAAATCCCAGAACCACACGGGGGGACCTAGTGAATGACCTGCAGAGAGCTGGGACCAAAGTACAAAGCGTACCATCAGTAACACACTACGCCGCCAGGGACTCAAATCCTGCAGTGCCAGATGTGTCCCCCTGCTTAAGCCAGTACATGTCCAGGCCCGTCTGAAGTTTGCTAGAGAGCATTTGGATGATCCAGAAGAAGATTGGGAGAATGTCATATGGTCAGATGAAACCAAAATATAACTTCTTGGTAAAAACTCAACTCGTCGTGTTTGGAGGACAAAGAATGCTGAGTTGCATCCAAAGAACACCATACCTACTGTGAAGCATGGGGGTGGAAACATCATGCTTTGGGGCTGTTTTTCTGCAAAGGGACCAGGACGACTGATCTGTGTAAAGGAAAGAATGAATGGGGCCATGTATCGTGAGATTTTGAGTGAAAACCTCCTTCCATCAGCAAGGGCATTGAAGATGAAACGTGGCTGGGTCTTTCAGCATGGCAATGATCCCAAACACACCGCCCTGGCAACGAAGGAGTGGCTTCGTAAGAAGCATTTCAAGGTCCTGGAGTGGCCTAGCCAGTCTCCAGATCTCAACCTCATAGAAAATCTTTTGAGGGAGTTGAAAGTCCGTGTTGCCCAGCAACAGCCCCAAAACATCACTGCTCTAGAGGAGATCTGCATGGAGGAATGGGCCAAAATACCAGCAACAGTGTGTGAAAACCTTGTGAAGACTTACAGAAAACGTTTGACCTCTGTCATTGCCAACAAAGGGTATATAACAAAGTATTGAGATAAACTTTTGTTATTGACCAAATACTTATTTTCCACCATAATTTGCAAACAAATTCATTAAAAATCCTACAATGTGATTTTCTGGATTTTTTAAAATCATTTTGTCTGTCATAGTTGAAGTGTACCTATGATGAAAATTACTGGCCTCTCTCATATTTTTAAGTGGAAGAACTTGCACAATTGGTGGCTGACTAAATAGTTTTTGCCCCACTGTAAATGTTACAAACATGAAAACAGGATAAATAACTGGGGTTCTCTTCCAAAACATGAGGTTGAGAGGCACACCCCAGTGGCAGTTGAGAATTTATGCGATGTTCACGGTCCGGAAATTTACAGAAACGTATTAATGCATAATTGTGAATTTAATTGGGAACACACAAGGGTTCAGGGATGGCCGGAAAGTCTACAGGAATCCGCACACTCTCATTGGGAAATTCCCACCCATGAAGAACCGTGCACCTCAAATTTCATGAGACTATAGCAGATCCAATTTCACTTAGAAACTCTGCTTTTCATGCAGTGACGTGTGTGTGTGTGTGAGTGTGAGTGTGAGTGTGAGTGTGTGTGTGTGTGTGTGTGTGTGTGTGTGTGTGTGTGTGTGTGTGTGTGTGTGTGTGTGTGTGTGTGTGTGTGTGTGTGTGTGTGTGTGTGTGTGTGTGTGTGTGCGTGTGTGTGTGTGTGTGTGTGTGTGAAATAAAGCACAATTGGCTCCTAGGCGCCAGTTGTCATGCTAGCAGAATGGAAGACTCTGCCTGCATGGCAGCCAGACCTTGGGAATGACAACTCACCACACTCATTTACTGGAACAGCAGCAGTGGGCCATGAGGCCAGGGGATAGAATAGTAGAATAGTGGTGAGGGGGTTTGGGTATTGTGCTGGTCAGCGCCTCTCCCCTCCCTCCCCAATCCTCTCCCACTCTCCATCCCTTTATCACCCACCCCATAAATAAACACACACACATGCTGAAAGATGAATGTTCAACAAATGGAAGAGAGAAATGGAAGAGAGAAAGGGGTGAGTGAGGGCCTCCATCCCCCCTCTGAGGACAGTAATCACGGGCACTGTCTGTAGGCCTGGGGGCCCGGGTCCAGGGGTGGCTGTCTCAATGGGATGTTATTTACTGGCCTGGCTCAAACCTCCTGCTGCCTCCTGCACTCCCATTGATCTTGTCCTGATCCGCCCCCACCTGATTCCCCCCATCTTCTCTTCTTCTGTCTTCTCCTCTCTTTTTTCCTTTCTATTTGGTCAATCCTGGGTGGGGGAAATGCAGACAGAGAAAGGCCTAGTGTTTCATCATCAGCTTACTGTAATTATACTCCTTAAAGATACACTTGCATTGGTGGTGAGTCAACATTTGCATATCATGCATGGTAATGGCTCCATCGTGCAGCAATAGACTATATTTGTGGATGGATAGTAAATACATTCGCACTCATGGAATGAAGTGCAATTGCTTGTTATGGGGGTGAGATGATACATAGAGTTACAGTGCCTTGCGAAAGTATTCTGCCCCCTTGAACTTTGCGACCTTTTGCCACATTCAGGCTCCAAACATAAAGATATAAAACTGTATTTTTTTGTGAAGAATCAACAACAAGTGGGACACAATCATGAAGTGGAACGACATTTATTGGATATTTCAAACTTTTTTAACAAATCAAAAACTGAAATATTGGGCGTGCAAAATTATTCAGCCCCCTTAAGTTAATACTTTGTAGCGCCACCTTTTGCTGCGATTACAGCTGTAAGTCGCTTGGGGTATGTCTCTATCAGTTTTTCACATCGAGAGACTGACATTTTTTCCCATTCCTCCTTGCAAAACAGCTCGAGATCAGTGAGGTTGGATGGAGAGCATTTGTGAACAGCAGTTTCAGTTCTTTCCACAGATTCTCGATTGGATTCAGGTCTGGACTTTGACTTGGCCATTCTAACACCTGGATATGTTTATTTTTGAACCATTCCATTGTAGATTTTGCTTTATGTTTTGGATCATTGTCTTGTTGGAAGACAAATATCCGTCCCAGTCTCAGGTCTTTTGCAGACTCCATCAGGTTTTCTTCCAGAATGGTCCTGTATTTGGCTCCATCCATCTTCCCATCAATTTTAACCATCTTCCCTGTCCCTGCTGAAGAAAAGCAGACCCAAACCATGATGCTGCCACCACCATGTTTGACAGTGGGGATGGTAGTTCAGGGTGATGAGCTGTGTTGCTTTTACGCCAAACATAACGTTTTGCATTGTTGCCAAAAGGTTCAATTTTGGTTTCATCTGACCAGAGCACCTTCTTCCACATGTTTGGTGTGTCTCCCAGGTGGCTTGTGGCCTCTTGGCTGCATCTCTGATCAGTCTTCTCCTTGTATGAGCTGAAAGTTTAGAGGGACGGCCAGGTCTTGGTAGATTTGCAGTGGTCTGATACTCCTTCCATTTCAATATTATCGCTTGCACAGTGCTCCTTGGGATGTTTAAAGCTTGGGAAATATTTTTGGATCCAAATCCGGCTTTAAACTTCTTCACAACAGTATCTCGGACCTGCCTGGTGTGTTCCTAGTTCTTCATGATGCTCTCTGCGCTTTTAATGGACCTCTGAGACTATCACAGTGCAGGTGCATTTATACGGAGACTTGATTACACACAGGTGGATTGTATTTATCATCATTAGTCATTTAGGTCAACATTGGATCATTCAGAGATCCTCACTGAACTTCTGGAGAGAGTTTGCTGCACTGAAAGTAAAGGGGATGAATAAGTTTGAAATATCCAATAAATGTCGTTCCACTTCATGATTGTGTCCCACTTGTTGTTGATTCTTCACAAAAAATACAGTTTTATATCTTTATGTTTGAGGCCTGAAATGTGGCAAAAGGTCGCAAAGTTCAAGGGAGTCGAATACTCTCGCAAGGCACTGTATGTTGGACAATGCTATTATTTATCTCTACCATGCACTGGGCTATAGAGTATCATGCTGCCCATGGTCAGTTATATAGTAGCATGTCTGTGCATGGGTCAGTGAATGATTGATGCCTAGACACTGCAAGGTTAGCACATGTTCAGTGCAGAATGAAGCTTCAATATTTGGTGTACACGTTGACTGCATCCTTGTCATGTGTGTCTTTTTCTGTATTCTGGGTAAACATCATGTATTTAAACCCTGGATTGTTGATGCTATATATTGGCCAAAGAGAGACTTTGAATGACTCCCAGGTGCAATCCTCCATAGTAATGAATTGAATTCAACAGCAGTTCAAATAAATGTTTAAAGGACAATATTACATTCATTTATGTATTTTCTTTGTGTTGTATTGGGGACAGTAACATTAGATAGAAAATGTAATTTTTGTATAATTAGCTCAAATAATATAATTTTAAAGTATGCAGTAAGGTGTCTGTAATAGAATAAACGTAAACTGAAGCTTACAATATATCATTTTTAAATTTGGGGGAGCACAAAAATTGAGGTGTGGTGGTTTCAAAACAGCGCCTCCTGTCAGTCATTTAGTGTATATATAAATCATTGGACAAGCCAGGCAGAATTAGTCTCTCTATTGTTTATTTCTATGGCAACTGGATCTATTTGGGCACACTCTGATTTTAGTGGAATGCTGGGCGATGCCTGGAATGTCCCGGCCATGATGGGAAACAGGTGTGTTGGATTGGCAGGTCGCCGGGAGATAATGGAGGTGGATCACATGATCAGGGCTCTGCACAGACAAACCAGGGAACCCTGCTACAGTACAGTACAAGACAGGACAGGACTGTATGTGCTCTCAGTACAGTGCACTTAGTACACTCTCCTGTGGCACATCATGTTAATCTTATAGGGTAGGAAATGTCATAAGGTAGGGTGGGGGGGCCCCAGACGTACAAACAAAGGGTGGGGGGGCCCCAGACGTACAAACAAACACAGATATGCAACCTTGCCACAAACACTCATGTGTGACTTACTATGTGCAGTACCTAATAACAGATGAGCCGAACAGAGGTAATTCATCTGATCATTCATCTGTTGTTATTCTGGTCTCACCACATCCAGAAATTACCTTCTGACTGCAGTGTATTCTGGTATTGTAACGGTTTTCATGTGGTGAAGGAGAGTCGGACCAAAATGCAGCATGTAGATTGCGATCCATGTTTAATGAACAAACGTAAACACGAATCAATACAAATACTACAAAACAAAAGAACGTAATGAACGTAACGAAAACCGAAACAGCCTATACTAGTGTAAACTAACACAGCGACAGGAACAAGAACACTAAGGACAATCACCCACGAAACACACAAAGAATATGGCTGCCTAAATATGGTTCCCAATCAGAGACAACGATAATCACCGAGGGTCAGCTCGGGACAGAGGGGCAGCTCGGGACAGAGGGGCAGCTCAGCACTGAGGGGAAGCTCGGGACTGAGAGGAAGCTCAGCACTGAGAGGAAGCCCAGCACTGAGAGGAAGCCCAGCACTGAGAGGAAGCCCAGCACTGAGAGGAAGCTCAGCCATGTAGTTGGATCCGGCAGATCCTGGCTGACTGGCAGATCTGGAAGAGTCTGGTTGACTGGCAGATCTGGAAGAATCTGGTTGACTGGCGGATCTGGAAGAGTCTGGCTGACTGGCGGATCTGGAAGAGTCTGGCTGACTGGCGGATCTGGAAGAGTCTGGCTGACTGGCAGATCTGGAAGAGTCTGGCTGACTGGCAGATCTGGAAGAGTCTGGCAGATCTGGAAGAGTCTGGCTGACTGGCGGATCTGGAAGAGTCTGGCTGACTGGCGAATCTGGAAGAGTCTGGCTGACTGGCAGATCTGGAAGAGTCTGGCTGACTGGCAGATCTGGAAGGGTCTGGCTGACTGGCAGATCTGGAAGGGTCTGGCTGACTGGCAGATCTGGAAGGGTCTGGCTGACTGATGGATCTGGAAGAGTCTGGCTGACTGGCGGATCTGGAAGAGTCTGGCTAACTGGCAGATCTGGAAGAGTATGGCTGACTGGCAGATCTGGCTGCTCCATGCTGACTGGCAGTTCTGGCTGCTCCATGTAGACTGACAGCTCTGGTGGCTTCTTGCAGACTGACAGCTCTGGCTGCTCCATGCAGACTGACAGGTCCTTGCAGACTGACAGCTCCTTGCAGACTGACAGCTCCTTGCAGACTGACAGCTCCTTGTAGACTGGCAGCTCCTTGCAGACTGACAGCTCCATGCAGACTGGCATCTCCGGCTGCTCCATGCAGACTGACAGCTCTGGCTGTTCCATGAAGACTGACAGCTCTGGCTGCTCCATGTAGACGGACAGCTCTGGCTGCTCCATGTAGACGGACAGCTCTGGCTGCTCCATGCAGACTGACAGCTCCTTGCAGACTGACAGCTCCTTGCAGACTGACAGCTCCGGCTGCGCTAAACAGGCGGGAGACTCCAGCAGCGCTGTAGAGGAGGAAGGCTCTGGCTGCGCTGAACAGGCGGGTGGCTCCGGCAGCGCAGGAAGGTTCTGGCAGCGCTGAACAGGCGAGGCGCACAGTAGGTCTGATGCGTGGTGCTGGTACTGGTGGTACTGGGCCGAGGACACGCACAGGAAGCCTGGTGCGGGGAGCTGCCACCGGAGGGCTGGTGTGTGGAGGTGGTACAGGATAGACCGGACTGTGCAGGCGCACTGGAGCTCTTGAGCACCGAGCCTGCCCAAGTTTAACTGGCTCGATGCCCACTCTAGCCCGGCTAATACGAGGAGCTGGTATATACCGCACCAGGCTATGCACCCGCACTGGAGACACTGTGCGCTCCACAGCAGAACACGGTGCCTGCCCGGTCTCTTTAGCCCCCCGGTAAGCACAGGAAGTGTGTGCAGGTCTCCTACCTGGCGTAGCCATACTCCCTGTGAGCCCCCCCAAGACATTTTTGGGGCTGACTCTCGCGCTTCCTTCCGCGCCGCCGTGCTTGCTTCGCCATCTCCATTCTCCTATACCCTTCTTCGCACTGCTCCAGTGAATCCCCGGCGGGCTCCGGCACTCTCCCTGGGTCGACCGCCCACCTGTCTATTTCCTCCCAAGTAGTGTAGTCCCGATATTGTTGCTCCTGCTGCTGCTGTTGCTTCTCCTCATACCAAAGCCTTTCAGCTCTCGCCGCCTCCAGTTCTTGGGGCGGCGATATTCTCCAGGCTGATCCCAGGGTCCTTCTCCAAACAATTCGTCCTCCCATGTCGATACCTCCTTTTGTTGCTCCTTGGGGCGGCTAGACTCAATTGGTTTAGCCCTGGGTCCTCTCCCGTCGAGGATTTCCTCCCAAGTCCAAAAGTCCTTTTTACGCTGCTCCTGCTGCTGCCTTTGCTGTTTCTCCTGTGGCTCCTGCCTGTTGACACGCTGCTTGGTCCGTTTGTGGTGGGTGATTCTGTAACGGTTTTCACGCGGTGAAGGAGAGTTGGACCAAAATGCAGCGTGTAGATTGCGATCCATGTTTAATGAACAAACGTAAACACAAATCAATACAAATACTACAAAACAAAAGAACGTAATGAACGTAACGAAAACTGAAACAGCCTATACTAGTGTAAACTAACACAGCGACAGGAACAAGGACACTGAGGACAATCACCCAGAAACACACAAAGAATATGGCTGCCTAAATATGGTTCCCAATCAGAGACAACGATAATCACCTGACTCTGATTGAGAACCGCCTCAGGCAGCCATAGACTAACGCTAGACATCCCACAACACCCCAAGACAAAAACACACCACAATAACCCATGTCACACCCTGGCCTGACCGAATAAATGAAGAATAAACATAATATATTACGACCAGGGCGTGACAGGTATCTACCACAGGCTGGAATTACACAGGAGAACAGAGGGTCTCTAAAAAATACTTTGACCATGCAGTCTGGTACATGCTTCTACCTCCTCCATGGAAGTCTATGCTCCATTAAAGAATACATTTTCAATTGAATCAGGAGGGGCACAAAAAATCCTGTCCAATGTGCAGACAGAGGGACGTAAATCACTTGTCTCTGTGTATCTGGGTCTGAAAGACCAAGGCAATATCCAGGATGATCCCGTCAAGATGAGGAGGGGGGGTGGCTTTACTGTGAGGGTGGTTGTTATTCTGCTAAAGCTGCTCCCATTTAATCTCAGAGGCAAACACAGCACACTCTTAGAAAAAAGGGTTCCAAAGGGGTTCTTTGGCCGTCCCCATAAACGGGTTGGTTGTTTGGCAACAAAACCGACATGCGCGCAACTATGAGGCAAAACAGGCAGGGTTGACATAGATTGTTTAAAAACATGCAACTATATTTCGGTCTCCAATGTTTATTGAAAACATACATGTTCACAATGAGTACCAGTGTCTCTCAAATACATAGCTACAGTTTGCTGGTTTGCTAGAGAGCGAGTTTTAGCCATATTAGCATAGATATCCGTCAAAACACCTCAAAACAAGACATGGTATCAAGAACGAGATAAAACTAACAAGCCCCCTCCGATTCCCCACATGACAGGTTCTTGTCGTTGTTGCTAGTTATCTGACCATCCAGAATCACAACAACACATAGACTTATTCCCCACTTAATCACCTGCATCATTTAGTGATGCTGTCTGCTAACCTGTCTATAGGAGAACCCTTTTTGGTTCCAGGTAGAAGCCTTTTGGGTTCTATGTAGAACCCTCGATGGAAAGGGTTCTACATGACACAAAAAAGGATTCTACCTGAATATAGCACTGTGTTTACATCGTCAATGAGGAGTTTTCCATAGAAACTGAGACTCGTTGTAGTGTAAGATTCTCTCACACACACAGGGGAGGTAATGAACATTCACAACATTCATAACAACTTATTTCAGATTCTCATAATGGCTGTAAACTTAAATCACCAAATGTACAGCTAGATTTGCCTGATCATATAGTGTGGCTATGATAGTGTTGTGGTGTCGTCTATTCTTTATTATTCTACAGCTATTTCGGTATTTCCTTGTAGAGGGATAAGCACAGCCTTGAATATACATTTTTAGCTCTATTAAATGCGATTATTTTTTATTTTGGCTTGTATAGGTATTTTAGTGTATGAAAATATAGCCTTAGCTCCATAAATGAAAGGCTGGTCATGGCTCACATCAACACCATTATCCCAGAAACCCTAGATCCACTCTCATTTACATAACGCCCTAACAGATCCACAGATGATCCACAGGTTATGCAATCTCTATTGCACTCCACACTGCCCTTTCCCACCTGGACAAAAGGAACACCTACAGTATTTGAGAATGATATTCTTTGACTACAGCTCAGCGTTCAACACCATAGTGCCCTCAAAGAACATCAATAAGCTATGGACCCTGGGACTAAACACCCCCCTCTGCAACAGGATCCTGGACTTCCTGATGGGCTGCCCCCAGGTGGTAAGGGTAGGTAACAACACATCCCCCACGCTGATCCTTAACACAAGGGGCCCCTCAGGGTTGCGTGCCCAGTCCTCCCCTGTACTCCCTGTTCACTCATGACTGCACGGCCAGGCACGACTTCACCACCATCATTAAGTTAGCTGATGATACAACAGTGGTAGGCCTGATCACCGACAACGACGAGACAGCCTGTAGTTAAGAGACCTGGCCGTGTGGTGCCAGGACAACAACGTCTCCCTCAACGTGATCAAGACAAAGGAGATGATTGTGGACTGCAGGAAAAAGAGGATCGAGCACGCCCCGATTCTCATCGACGGGGCTGTGGTGGAGCAGGTTGAGGGCTTCAAGTTCCTTGGTGTCCACATCACCAACAAACTAACATGGTCCAAGCACACCAAGACAGTCATGAAGAGGGCACGACAAAACCTATTCCCCCTCAGGAGACTGAAAAGATTTGGCATGGGTCTTCAGATCCTCAAAAAGGTTCTACAGCTGCACCATCGAGGGCATCTTGACTGGTTGCATCACTACCTGGTATGGCAACTGCTCAGCATCCGACCGCAAGGCACGACAGAGGGTAGTGCGTACTGCCCAGGACATCACTGGGGTCAAGCTTTCTGCCATCCAGGACCTCTATACCAGGCTGTGTCAGAGGAAGGCCCTAAAAATTGTCAAAGACTAGTCATGACTAGCCACCCTAGTCATAGACTGTTCTCTCTGCTACCGCATGGCATATGGTACCAGAGCACCAAGTCTACATGCAAGAGGCTTCTAAAACAGCTTCTACCCCCAAGCCATAAGACTCCTAATCAATTGGCTACCCAGACTATTTGCATTGCCCCCCCCCCTTTTACACCGTTGCTACTCTCTGTTGTTATCATCTATGCATAGTCACTTTAATAACTCTACCTACATGTACATATCATATTACCTCAACTAACCGGTGCCCCCACACATTGACTCTGTACCGGTACCCCCCTGTGTATAGTCTCGCTATTGTTATTTTACTGCTGCTCTTTAATTACTTGTTACTTTTATTTCTTATTCTTACTGGTATTTCTTTTAAACTGCATTGTTGGTTGGGGGCTAGTAAGTAAGCATTTCACTGTAAAGTCTACACTGGTTGTATTCTGCGAATGTGACTAATACAATTTGATTTAATTTGATAAATGTTTAGCTCTGCCACACAAGATACATAACTCTAAATGAAGCATATAGGAGTACCTGTTCCTTTGTTAAAGCTCAACACAGAATAGCCACATGTGTGCACTCCCTCAAAACATTTGGAGAAAATACCCTTCATATTTTATTCAGCTTTGTTCATTTATATTCTTCATACTATCGTAACGAGTGCACTGAGAGTCGGGAAGCAAGTTCAGGGAATGAGTGTTTTAATAAATAAAATAAACAATGAACACGAAACACAAACGCACCAACATGAAAACAGAGTCAATAACACCTGAGGAAAGAAACAAGGGGAGTGACACATATAGGGAAGATTATCAAGGAGGTGATGGATTCCAGGTGAGTGTCATGAGGCGCAGGTATGATGACCTAGAGGCCGGAGAGGGAGTATACGTGACAACTATCAAATACTATAAAATAATGCCATGGAATTCTAAGCAAATATTATCTGCTTAATGAACTATGTGTGGAAGCCAGGAGACGCTAAAGGTGTTTATGTTAACTAACGGTCAGTTACCGTGAGACCGGCAGTTATTTGCTTGACAATCACCTGCTGATGAAATTTCATGACCTACACAGCCCTACACGCCACAAAACCAAAACACACAGCCACACAGCATCACATCACAAGACCAACACACACAGCTATACTGACAGCAGCAATCCTAGCATGACTGTAGTTGTGATACAAACGTTGGGCTTTATGTTTAGATTATTTTATTGATTCTAAGGCTGCATTTTGCAACTGTAATTATAATATGAAAAATGTTGCATGAAAGGCATGAGCTCTGCTTTGTTTTTTTTGCGCAGGCTATATACACTTCATCAGTCTCTCATTCACAATTTGACAAGCACTTGATAATGCCTTGAACTTCCCGGCGGCATCCCCTTTGTGTGGCTGTAATGCCCCCTAAAATAATCCATGATTTTTGCAGCCAGTGGCCATTGTGCCCTTGGGCTGGATATAATAATTATAATTCCATTCTCCCGGCTGCATGCTCCGAAGCACCTCTCACTCACATGGCTCTCTGTCATGTGATCGGGTCTTTCTGACAGACTACAAGTGAAGACAGACACATCTGAAACACAATTGCCAATTCCGAGGAGCATATTGAAGATATTGGAAGAACTGTCCAAGAACAAGATGAGTAGGCCTGACTACAGCAAAAGCACTAGCCGATGTCAATCTACTATCCCCCATAGTACAAAAGTTGACCTATTCTATTCTATGTGATAAATAAATATTCCAAACATAGTCTGGGACAGTTGTGGATGTGGTAGATTACAAACATAGTCTGGGACAGTTGTGGATGTGGTAGATTCCAAACATAGTCTGGGACAGTTGTGGATGTGGTATATTCCAAACATAGTCTGGGACAGTTGTGGATGTGGTAGATTCCAAACATAGTCTGGGACAGTTGTGGATGTGGTATATTCCAAACATAGTCTGGGACAGTTGTGGATGTGGTATATTCCAAACATAGTCTGGGACAGTTGTGGATGTGGTATATTCCAAACATAGTCTGGGACAGATTCCAAACATAGTCTGGGACAGTTGTGGATGTGGTATATTCCAAACATAGTCTGGGACAGTTAAGGATGTGGTAGATTCCAAACATAGTCTGGGACAGTTGTGGATGTGGTATATTCCAAACATAGTCTGGGACAGTTGTGGATGTGGTAGATTCCAAACATAGTCTGGGACAGTTGTGGATGTGGTATATTCCAAACATAGTCTGGGACAGTTGTGGATGTGGTATATTCCAAACATAGTCTGGGACAGTTGTGGATGTGGTAGATTCCAAACATAGTCTGGGACAGTTGTGGATGTGGTAGATTCCAAACATAGTCTGGGACAGTTGTGGATGTGGTAGATTCCAAACATAGTCTGGGACAGTTGTGGATGTGGTAGATTCCAAACATAGTCTGGGACAGTTGTGGATGTGGTAAATTCCAAACATAGTCTGGGACAGTTGTGGATGTGGTAGATTCCAAACATAGTCTGGGACAGTTGTGGATGTGGTAGATTCCAAACATAGTCTGGGACAGTTGTGGATGTGGTAGATTCCAAACATAGTCACAGTTGTGGATGTGGTAGATTCCAAACATAGTGTGGGACAGTTGTGGATGTGGTATATTCCAAACATAGTCTGGGACAGTTGTGGATGTGGTATATTCCAAACATAGTCTGGGACAGTTGTGGATGTGGTAGATTCCAAACATAGTCTGGGACAGTTGTGGATGTGGTAGATTCCAAACATAGTCTGGGACAGTTGTGGATGTGGTAGATTCCAAACATAGTCTGGGACAGTTGTGGATGTGGTAGATTCCAAATTAATACAACCACTAGCATCAAAAAAACATTGTTTTAGCAATGAGGCTGATGCAACATATCAGAACGTTTAGCTTAAACTGTTGATAAACTATTAGGTTATTTCTTCACATTATAAGCCAGCGATGGGCACACAGCAGTAGGCTATAAGCGCACATGTTCCATGAGCAGGAAAACACCATTCTCAAAACTGACCACAAATGCAACTAAACATGTAATGCTTTTATTATAAAGGTTCATTTGTATGGTGAAAACTTTAAACTCACCGCTATGTATGTATGCCAGTTAGGCTCTATACCCATTGTAAAGCAGAAGTCATTTGGACACCTTAGTTGTGATGCAAACCTTATCAAAACATATAGGCATTTGGGCTAGGCTATATGAGTTGAGCGACTATGGGTTGAAAAAGTTGGGGGAAAAAGGCATGGGCTGTTTCTTGCCTTACTGCACACAATGGCCATCATTCACAAGTGATAATATATCATTCACAAGTGATAATATATCAGTCACAAGTGATAGGCTAATATTGTCACCCATCAGACTATTCTTGATTTAATCTTGTCTTTACATATACTAAATAATATATGTGTGAAATTTTGATTTAGAATGGACCATTATCATGCATCTGTCTGGAAACAAGAGCAGGGGAAAAAACATCATCTATGCACTTAAATAGTAAATGGAGGACGCTTTTCCCGTGGCTTATTTTCATGCCAGCCAGGTAGGCTATACTCCTGTTGTAAAGATGTGCTTAATATTAGGAAAGTTGAGAAATAAATATAGTAGGCCTAGTCTATAGAAAGCTGATGGGAACCTCCTCTTTTTATTCAGGCAATTGCATAGACTATAGAAATGCGCAACATGAGCTCTTGGGCTCGCATGAAGTGTTTCATTAGATTTTCGAATACGTTTGCTTTGATGTCAGAGTGATTAGAGGGACAATAGAGTGCAGATAGCAAGTTTGGAAGACTACTAATGACCATCAGCAGGAGCAGAGTGTGGAGAAGCCTAATTACCGTGACTAGACGGACCCATGGAATATGACTGTCGTCATGACTCATGACCACCGGTGTGGTAGTAATAAAGTCACCATTACAGCCCTAGTGGTGTGTTACTGTGTAGCTAGGTGCTGTTGAGACTACTTCCAGCCTGTGAGCATGTTGATAATGAGCACCAGCCTCACTTACAGAATCGTTTACTGCCTGGAGGGCTGTGAGAGGGAAGGGGAGTGTGCATGCTTGCCTCTAACCTACTTAAGTCTCACACTGCACAAATGGAAGTGTTGATATGCAACATGAGCTGCTCCGGTGGATAAATGTGAAAGATTAATGTGACGGAGTAGCCCTCTGTTTGAGAGTGAGTGAGTGTTTTGTATACGTGCATGCATGTCAGCATATTTTTGCAACTGTACTGTACACAGACAACAGCATGTGAGAGTGATTGGTCCACCTTCCTAATATTGAGTTGCACCCCTTTTGACCTCAGAACAGCCTCAGCTACAGTTGAAGTCAGAGGTTTACATACATCTTACCAAATACATTTAAACTCAGTTTTTCACAATTCCTGACATTTAATCGTGGTAAACATTCTGTCTTAGGTCAGTTAGGATCACCACATTATTTTTAGAATATGAAATGTCAGAATAATATAGCAGAGAGAATGATTTATTTCAGCTTTTATTTCTTTCATCACATTCCCAGTGGGTCAGAAGTTTACATACACTCAATTAGTATTTGGTGGCATTGCCTTTAAATTGTTTTGTGTAGCCTTCCACAAGCTTCCCACAATAAGTTGGGTGAATTTTGGCCCATTCCTCCTGACAGAGCTGGTGTAACGGAGTCAGGTTTGTAGGCCTCCTTCCTCACACACGCTTTTTCAGTTCTGCCCACAAATGTTCTATAGGATTGAGGTCGGGGCTTTGTGGTGGCCACTCCAATACTATGACTTTGTTGTCCTTAAGCCATTTTGTCACAACTGTGGAAGTATGCTTGGGGTTATTGTCCATTTGGAAGACCAATTTAACTTCCTGACTGATGTCTTGAGATGTTGCTTCAATATATGCACATCATTTTCTTGCCTCATGATGCCATCTATTTTGCGAAGTGCACCAGTCCCTCCTGCAGCAAAGAACCCCCACAACATGATGCTGCCACCCCCGTGATTCGCGTTTGGGATGATGTTCTTCGGCTTGCAAGCCTCCCCTTTTCCTCCAAACGGTCATTATGGCCAAACAGTTCTATTTTCGTTTCATCAGACCAGAGGACATTTCTCTAAAAAGTACCATCTTTGTCCCCATGTGCAGTTCCAAACCTTATGGCAGATTTGGAGCAGTGTCTTCTTCCTTGCTGAGTGGCCTTTCAGGTTATGTCGATATAGGACTTATTTTACTGTAGATATAGATACTTTTGTACCTGTTTCCTCCAGTATCTTCACAAGGTCCTTTGCTGTTGTTTTGGGATTGATTTGCACTTTTCACACAAAGTACGTTCATCTCTAGGAGACAGAACACGTTTCCTTCCTGAGTGGTGTGACGGCTGCATGGTCCCATGGTGTTTATACTTCTGTACTATTGTTTGTACAGATGAACGTGGTACCTTCAGGCATTTGGAAATTGCTCCCAAGGATGAATCAGACTTGTGGAGGTGTACATTTTTTTCTGAGGTCTAGGCTGATTTTTTTTTCTTTTTTTTTAACCTTTATTTAACTAGGCAAGTCAGTTAAGAACAATTTCTTATTGTTCTTGAGCTGCTCAGGTGGATAAATGTGAAAGATTAATGTGACGGAGTAGCGCTCTGTTTGAGAGTGAGTGAGTGAGTGAGAGTGTTTTGTATACGTGCACGCATGTCAGCATATTTTTGCAACTGTACTGTATGCAGATGACAGCATGTGAGAGTGATTGGTCCACACATATAAACTGGGTGTACAAAACATTAGGAACACCCCTTTTTTCCCTCAGAACAGCCTCAATTCATCAAGGCATGGACTACAAGTTGTTGAAAGTGTTCCACAGGGATGCTAGCCCATTTTGACTCCCATTTTTCACACAGCTGTGTCAAGTTGTATGCTGTATGTTCTTTGGCTGCTGGACCATTCTTGATACACATGGGAAACTGTTAAGTGTGAAAAACCCAGGAGCGGTGCAGTTCTTCTTCACACTCAAACCGGTGCCCCTGGCACCTACTACCATACCCCGTTCAAAGTTACTTCAATCTTTTGTCTTGCCCATTCATCGTCTGAATGGCACATATACACAATCCATGTCTCATGGACTGTCTCCTCCCCTTCATCTATACTGATTAAAACAGATTTAACAGGTGACATCTATAAGGGTTCATAGCTTTCACCTGGATTCACCTGGTCAGTATAGGTAATGGAAAGAGCAGCGGTTCCTAATGTTTTGTACACTCAGTGTATATTTACACTTATCAGCTAATCATTCTGGACACTAAAATTACTGGTGGGAGTCCAGTATGAATGGAAGAGAAATATATGTGTTCTGAATACATTAGGACCTTTCAGTGTTGCAACTGAACTCTGTAAATGGGGACCTGCCTGTTGAGTTACAATATTAAGTGACAGAATTTTTAAAATAAATACTGCATGTTTAATGGCTGCATCCACTAATGTCCGTTATATACTCACATTCTACACATTCTGAAAACTAGGAAAGTTGACTGGTTGGATGGACAGTCTTGATGTGAGCTATTGAGCTACATAGTTTCATGCGGTGTGGGGGTCTAGCTGTATATCGAAGTTCTCAGGATCTTTTCAAATGTCCGAAATCAAAGTATATTTCTAGTGATCAAATCAAATTGTATTGGTCAAATGCACCGAATACAACAGGTGTAGGTAGACCTTACAGTGAAATGCTTAAATACAAAATTCTAGCCAAATCTTTTCAGTCTCCTGAGGGGGAATAGGTTTTGTCGTGCCCTCTTCATGACTGTCTTGGTGTGCTTGAACCATGTTAGTTTGTTGGTGATGTAGACACAAAGGAACTTGAAGCTCTCAACCTGCTCCACTGCAGCCCCGTCAATGAGAATGGGTGCGTGCTCGGTCCTCTTTTTCCTGCAGTCCACAATCATCTCCTTTGTCTTGATCACATTGAGGGAGAGGTTGTTGTCCTGGCACCACACGACCAGGTCTCTGACCTCCTCCCTATAGGCTGTCTAGTCGTTGTCGGTGATCAGGCCTACCACTGTTGTATCATCAGCAAACTTAATAATGGTGTTGGAGTCGTGCCTAGCCGTGCAGTCATGAGTGAACAGGGAGTACAGGAGAGGACTGAGCAAGCACCCTAAGGGGCCCCCTGTGTTGAGGATCAGCATGGTGGTTGTGTTGTTACCTACCCTTACCACCTGGGTGCAGCCTGTCAGGAAGTCCAGGATCCAGTTGCAGAGGGAGGTGTTTAGTTCCAGGGTCCTTAGCTTATTGATGAGCTTTGAGGGCACTATGGTGTTGAACACTGAGCTGTCGTCAATGAATAGCATTCTCACATAGGTGTTCCTCTTGTCCAGATGGGAAAGGGCAGTGTGGAGTGCAATAGAGATTGCATCATCTGTGGATCTGTTAGGGCGGTGTGCAAATTAGAGTGGATCTAGGGTTTCTGGGATGATGGTGTTGATGTGAGCCATGCCTTTCAAAGCACTTCATGGCTACAGATGTGAATGCTACGGGTCGGTAGTTGTTTAGGCAGGTTACCTTAGTGTTTTTGGGCACATGCGCTATGGTGTTCTGCTTAAAATATGTTGGCACTACAGACTCGGGCAGGGAGAGGTTGAAAATGTCAGCGAAGACCCTTGCCAGTTCGTCAGCGCATGCTTGCAGTACACGTCCTGGTAATCCGTCTGGCCCTGCGGCCTTGTGAATGTTTACCTGTTTAAATCGGCTGTGGAGAGCGTGATCACACAGTCTTCCAGAACAGCTAGTGCTCTCATGCATGTTTCAGTGTTATTTGCCTCGAAGCGAGCATAGAAGTAGTTTAGCTGGTCTTGTAGGCTCGTGTCACTGGGCAGCTCTCGGCTGTCCTTTGTAGTCTGTAATGGTTTGCAAGCCCTGCCACATCTGACGAGCATCAGAGCTGGTGTAGTTCAATTCGATCTTAGTCCTGTATTGACGCTTTGTCTGTTTGATGGTTCGTCGGAGCAGGATTTCTTATAAGCTTCCGGGTTAGAGTCCCGCTCCTTGAAAGCGGCAGCACTAGCCTTTACCTCAGTGCGGATGTTGCCTGTAATCCTTAGCTTCTGGTTGGGTTATGTACAGTACGTGCGTTCACTGTGGGGATGACGTCATCAATGCACTTATTGATGAAGCCATTGACTGATGTGGTGTACTCCTCAATGCCATCGGAGGTTTCACAGAACATATTCCAGTCTGTGCTAGCAAAACAGTCCTGTAGATTATTATCTGCTTCCTCTGAACACTTTTTTATTGATCGAGCCACTGGTGCTTGCTGCTTTAATTTTTGCTTGTGAGCAGGAATCAGGAGGATATAATTATGGTCAGATTTAACAAATGGAGGGCGAGGAAGAGCTTTGAATGAGTCTCTGTGTGTGGAGTAAAGGTGGTCCAGAGTTTTATCCCTCTGGTTGCACATTTAACATGCTGATAGAAATTTGGTAAACGGATTTAAGATTCCCTGCATTAAAGTCCCTGGCTACTACTTGTTTGCTTATTGTGGAATAAAGCTCATTCAATGCTGTCTTAGTGCCAGCCTTTAATTGTGGTGGTTTGTAAACAGATATGAAAAATACAGATGAAACTCTCTAAGTAGATAGTGTGGTCTACAGTTTATCATGAGATACTCTACCTAAGGCAAGCAATAGCTCGAGACGTCCTTAGATATCGTGCAACAGCTGTTATTTATAAAAATACATATTCCACCGCCCCTTGTCTTTCCAGACGTCGCTGTTCTATCCTGCAGGTGCAGCGTATAACCAGCCAGCTGTATGTTGATAGTGTCGTCATTCAGCCACGTCTCCGTGAAGCATAAGATATTACAGTTTTGAATGTCCCGTTGGTAGTTTAAACTTCCGCGTAGGTCATATTTTTTATTGTCCAAAGATTGCATGTTTGCTAGCAGAGTGGAAGGAAATGGGGGTTTATTCGATCCCTTACGAATTCTCAGAAGGCAGCCCGCCCTCTGGCCCCTTTTTCTCTGTCACAGGGATCTGGGCCTGTTCCTGAGAAATCAGTATATCGTTCATGTCAGCCTCGTCAGACTCGTTAAAGGGACAAAAAGGATTCTGACAGTCTGTGGTGAGTAATCGCAGTCCTGATGTCCAGAAGTTATTTTTGGTCATAAGAGACGGTAGCGGCAACATTATCTACAAAATAAGTTTAAAAAATAAGTTACAATCAACGCAAATAAATGAACAAAAAACACAATCGGTTGGGGGCATGTAAAACGTCTGCCTTCTTCTCAGGTGCAATCTTAAATCAGGCTGCTTTATCTGAGCCACCCCAAATTGTTGATGGAGGGGGAAGTGAAGAGCAAGAGAAGGGGAGGAGGAGGACAAGAAGGAGTAGGGGGTGGATGATTTATTTATTCAATAATGCCACATCCAGACAGGCAGGGCTGTGATCATGGTTACACATGCCACAGCCAGACACCACTGACAGGGGAAGAAAAAGGAGAGGAGGGGAATGGGCTCTGTCTTCCAGTCCCCCGGGGCATATAGACCCATAAATACAGTCAATGATCCCAGGGATGACACCCCTGCCCTTTACTGTTGGGCCTGTTCCCTCACACCGCCATAATGACAGCCCCCCCCCCCCCAAATGTACATGATACATTACCCGGCTCTGCCTCAGCATGACGCTTCCCATTTTTATGGCAACATTTAACTAGAGACGAGAGCAGAGATATTTGATGTCATATGTATTAACTGGGAATGTGGGAGTCCTTTGGGTATATCATGTATAGTCTGCACATGTATGAATGGGTATATTACAGAGAGACAGAGTTAAAGGGATGGAGTTAGAGGGAGAGGGAAAGAGAGAGAGAATGACTGACGTGCAGCTAAAACACTCACACAGGTATATTGGTATGTTCCAGAGAGCTTATAAATCATCTTCTGTTGTGTACTCTGACATAAAGTACACATGACATTGTTACAAGCTCTACTTAGGACACCCAAACAAAGCTTTAAAAAAAACGATGTTAGATAATGATCCTGCCTGTCAGTAAATCATGCAGATCATCAAAGGGAAGTGTGATATTTTTGGGGGGGATATTAAAATGTATTGAATTAATGTAATCATGCTGGTATTACAGATATTATCTGTACACATGCTTATACTTTACTCAGAGTTATGTGTGTAAGTGTGTGTGTGTGTGTGTGTGTGTGTGTGTGTGTGTGTGTGTGTGTGTGTGTGTGTGTGTGTGTGTGTGTGTGTGTGTGTGTGTTTGCCGTTCGTGAACTAACACTTGACACCCCCTATTACAAGCTTTGACTTAGTGTATGCAGTAGTGTATTTTGTTCCTGTATCCAGTTCAGTTATAGGAGGGTTATGGCATCAGGGTAGCCTAGTGGTTAGAGCGTTGGACTAGTAACCGGAAGGTTGTGAGTTCAAACCCCCGAGCTGACAAGGTACAAATCTGTCAGGCAGTTAACCCACTGTTCCACATTTACATTTAAGTCATTTAGCAGACGCTCTTATCCAGAGCGACTTACAAATTGGTGAATTCACCTTCTGACATCCAGTGGAACAGCCACTTTACAATAGTGCATCTAAATCATTTAAGGGGGGGGGGGTGAGAGGGGTTACTTATCCTATCCTAGGTATTCCTTGAAGAGGTGGGGTTTCAGGTGTCTCTGGAAGGTGGTGATTGACTCCGCTGTCCTGGCGTTGTGAGGGAGTTTGTTCCACCATTGGGGGGCCAGAGCAGCGAACAGTTTTGACTGGGCTGAGCGGGAACTGTACTTCCTCAGTGGTAGGGAGGCGAGCAGGCCAGAGGTGGATGAACGCAGTGCCCTTGTTTGGGTGTAGGGCCTGATCAGAGCCTGGAAGTACTGCGGTGCCGTTCCACTCACAGCTCCGTAGGCAAGCACCATGGTCTTGTAGCGGATGCGAGCTTCAACTGGAAGCCAGTGGAGAGAGCGGAGGAGCGGGGTGATGTGAGAGAACTTGGGAAGGTTGAACACCAGACGGGCTGCAGCGTTCTGGATGAGTTGTAGGGGTTTAATGGCACAGGCAGGGAGCCCAGCCAACAGCGAGTTGCAGTAATCCAGACGGGAGATGACAAGTGCCTGGATTAGGACCTGCGCCGCTTCCTGTGTGAGGCAGGGTCGTACTCTGCGGATGTTGTAGAGCATGAACCTACAGGAACGGGCCACCGCCATGATGTTAGTTGAGAACGACAGGGTATTGTCCAGGATCACGCCAAGGTTCTTAGCGCTCTGGGAGGAGGACACAATGGTGTTGTCAACCGTGATGGCGAGATCATGGAACGGGCAGTCCTTCCCCGGGAGGAAGAGCAGCTCCGTCTTGCCGAGGTTCAGCTTGAGGTGGTGATCCGTCATCCACACTGATATGTCTGCCAGACATGCAGAGATGCGATTCGCCACCTGGTCATCAGAAGGGGGAAAGGAGAAGATTAATTGTGTGTCGTCTGCATAGCAATGATAGGAGAGACCATGTGAGGTTATGACAGAGCCAAGTGACTTGGTGTATAGCGAGAATAGGAGAGGGCCTAGAACAGAGCCCTGGGGGACACCAGTGGTGAGAGCGCGTGGCGAGGAGACAGATTCTCGCCACGCCACCTGGTAGGAGCGACCTGTCAGGTAGGACGCAATCCAAGCGTGGGCCGCGCCGGAGATGCCCAACTCGGAGAGGGTGGAGAGGAGGATCTGATGGTTCACAGTATCGAAGGCAGCCGATAGGTCTAGAAGGATGAGAGCAGAGGAGAGAGAGTTAGCTTTAGCAGTGCGGAGCGCCTCCGTGATACAGAGAAGAGCAGTCTCAGTTGAATGACTAGTCTTGAAACCTGACTGATTTGGATCAAGAAGGTCATTCTGAGAGAGATAGCGGGAGAGCTGGCCAAGGACGGCACGTTCAAGAGTTTTGGAGAGAAAAGAAAGAAGGGATACTGGTCTGTAGTTGTTGACATCGGAGGGATCGAGTGTAGGTTTTTTCAGAAGGGGTGCAACTCTCGCTCTCTTGAAGACGGAAGGGACATAGCCAGCGGTCAGGGATGAGTTGATGAGCGAGGTGAGGTAAGGGAGAAGGTCTCCGGAAATGGTCTGGAGAAGAGAGGAGGGGATAGGGTCAAGCGGGCAGGTTGTTGGGCGGCCGGCCGTCACAAGAAGCGAGATTTCATCTGGAGAGAGAGGGGAGAAAGAGGTCAGAGCACAGGGTAGGGCAGTGAGAGCAGAACCAGCGGTGTCGTTTGACTTAGCAAACGAGGATCGGATGTCGTCGACCTTCTTTTCAAAATGGTTGACGAAGTCATCTGCAGAGAGGGAGGAGGGGGGGAGGGGGAGGAGGATTCAGGAGGGAGGAGAAGGTGGCAAAGAACTTCCTAGGGTTAGAGGCAGATGCTTGGAATTTAGAGTGGTAGAAAGTGGCTTTAGCAGCAGAGACAGAGGAGGAAAATGTAGAGAGGAGGGAGTGAAAGGATGCCAGGTCCGCAGGGAGGCGAGTTTTCCCCCATTTCCGCTCAGCTGCCCGGAGCTCTGTTCTGTGAGCTAGCAATGAGTCGTCGAGCCACGGAGCGGGAGGGGAGGACCGAGCCGGCCTGGAGGATGGGGGACATAGAGAGTCAAAGGATGCAGAAAGGGAAGAGAGGAGGGTTGAGGAGGCAGAATCAGGAGATAGGTTGGAGAAGGTATGAGCAGAGGGAAGAGATGATAGGATGGAAGAGGAGAGAGTAGCGGGGGAGAGAGAGCGAAGGTTGGGACGGCGCGATACCATCCGAGTAGGGGCAGTGTGGGAAGTGTTGGATGAGAGCGAGAGAGAAAAGGATACAAGGTAGTGGTCGGAGACTTGGAGGGAGTTGCAATGAGGTTAGTGGAAGAACAGCATCTAGTAAAGATGAGGTCGAGCGTATTGCCTGCCTTGTGAGTAGGGGGAAGGTGAGAGGGTGAGGTCAAAAGAGGAGAGGAGTGGAAAGAAGGAGGCAGAGAGGAATGAGTCAAAGGTAGACGTGGGGAGGTTAAAGTCGCCCAGGACTGTGAGAGGTGAGCCGTCCTCAGGAAAGGAGCTTATCAAGGCATCAAGCTCATTGATGAACTCTCCGAGGGAACCTGGAGGGCGATAAATGATAAGGATGTTAAGCTTGAAAGGGCTGGTAACTGTGACAGCATGGAATTCAAAGGAGGCGATAGACAGATGGGTAAGGGGAGAAAGAGAGAATGACCACTTGGGAGAGATGAGGATCCCGGTGCCACCACCCCGCTGACCAGAAGCTCTCGGGGTGTGCGAGAACACGTGGGCGGACGAAGAGAGAGCAGTAGGAGTAGCAGTGTTATCTGTGGTGATCCATGTTTCCGTCAGTGCCAACAAGTCGAGGGACTGGAGGGAGGCATAGGCTGAGATGAACTCTGCCTTGTTGGCCGCAGATCGGCAGTTCCAGAGGCTACCGGAGACCTGGAACTCCACGTGGGTCGTGCGCGCTGGGACCACCAGATTAGGGTGGCCGCGGCCACGCGGTGTGGAGCGTTTGTATGGTCTGTGCAGAGAGGAGAGAACAGGGATAGATAGACACATAGTTGACAGGCTACAGAAGAGGCTACGCTAATGCAAAGGAGATTGGAATGACAAGTGGACTACACGTCTCGAATGTTCAGAAAGTTAAGCTTACGTAGCAAGAATCTTATTGACTAAAATGATTGAAATGATACAGTACTGCTGGAGTAGGCTAGCTGGCAGTGGCTGCGTTGTTGACTTTGTAGGCTAGCTGGCAGTGGCTGCGTTGTTGACACTACACTAATCAAGTCGTTCCGTCGAGTGTAATAGTTTCTACAGTGCTGCTATTCGGGGCTAGCTGGCTAGCTAGCAGTGTTGATTGCGTTACGTTACGTTAAAAGAACGACAATAGCTGGCTAGCTAACCTAGAAAATCGCTCTAGACTACACAATTGTCTTAGATACAAAGACGGCTATGTAGCTAGCTAGCTACGATCAAACAAATCAAACCGTTGTACTGTAATGAAGTGAAATGAAAATGTGATACTACCTGTGGAGCGAAGCGGAATGTTGACCGGGTAGTTGAAGTTCTATTCGGTAGAGGTTGGCTAGCTGTTGGCTAGCTAGCTAGCAGTATCTCCTACGTTAAGGACGACAAATAGCTGGCTAGCTAACCTCGGTAAATTAAGATAATCACTCTAAGTCTACACACTCTAAACTACACAATTATCTTGGATACGAAGACAGCAAAGACAACTATGTAGCTAGCTAACACTACACTAATCGAGTCGTTCAGTTGAGTGTAATAGTTTCTACAGTGCTGGTGGACGGTGGACGTTAGCTAGCTGCTTAGCTAGCTGCTGGGCAGATAGCAGTGTAGACTACGTTAGGACGACGAAATACGATAATTACGCAATTATCTTTGATACAAAGACGGCTATGTAGCTAGCTAAGAAGAAATTGCTAAGATTAGACAAATCAAACCGTTGTACTATAATGAAATGTAATGAAAATGTAATGAAAAGTTATACTACCTGCGGACTGAAGTGTAGATGCGACCGCTCGCTCCAACCCGGAACCGGAAATCAAGGCCGTCATTGAAAATAAGAATTTGTTCTTAACTGACTTGCCTGGTTAAATAAAGGTAAAATTAAAAAAAAAAATTGTGATCATAATTGTCATATGACATTCTTTAATAACTGCTGTATCTATTGTAATGATACGCCACTTTATGTATGAATGCTTATCAGTATGATTTATCTGTGGAAATCTCTACAAATACGTCAATTCAGAGACAATTACGAAATCAATACATTATTGTTTTGTCTGTGATAGAAAGATAGGGGTGAGAAGATTAAACCATGATAGAAAATAGTGAATGTTCAGGCAGTGGATTCTTCCAAGGCTGCTGCTACTGTACTCTGTATTCTGGCTCAGTGGCTCTACTCTCAGAGTACCCTGTATTCCTGCATCAACATTTCTACAGGAAGCCGACAGGCGCTTGGATGAGTCTTGTATGGTGGAGTACTTTGCCTCCCTCTCGAGCAGGGCTGTGTTAGTTGTGACCTTGATGTCAGCAGACACAGACAGAAGCTGCTGAATAGGATATATTCCTCCTCCTTCCGGGACGCCCCAATACGGATGTGTGTGTGTCCTGAAATGTTACAAAAACAAAGCTGTGTGTGTGCTGTGTGTGTGCTGTGTGTGTGCTGTGTGTGCTGTGTGTGTGCTGTGTGTGTGCTGTGTGTGTGCTGTGTGTGTGCTGTGTGTGTGCTGTGTGTGTGCTGTGTGTGTGCTGTGTGTGTGCTGTGTGTGCTGTGTGTGTGCTGTGTGTGCATGCTTCCTTTGATGCCAGACATTTCATTTTGACTGAATGTGAGAGTAAGACTTCTTTCCTCATGTCATTGTATTGCTCTTTCATAGATATTCGTTTGAGATGACTTATTCATAATCAAAACATAGAGAAGTATAAAATAAATTCAGCACTAGTTCAACTATGATATTTCACTATTTCTATGAATTTATTTGTTCTGAGGCCAGAGAACTTTTAGAGATCACCTGGACCATTACGGAAGTCATGCAGACATTGTGTTTCTGTAGCCAGGAGACATGTCTGCTCCAGATGTCACTCACACACACAAACTTCCACTCATGTGACTTTATGTTGTTTTATTGTTTGCATTCTCTTTCCAAGTGTTACTGCCAATACCTCCAATCCATTTGAAAACCATAAGATATACTGTATGTTGTACTGTAGGTCCTCTCTTGAACTCAAAGCACATTCAATGACATCAAAGACAGTGAATTAGAGTTTGTGAACATGTTTTCTTTTTCATTTGGAAGAGGGATTGGATATTTAAACAATTCATGTAGGACATTAATATCACAACTGTGATATTGGAAACTCTCCAGAAAAGCTCCACTCTGTTTTGCTCTGGAGGGATACATGCAAGCTAACAGATGGTTCACTGATTAGAGCTTCAGCAACGCTGCCAATTTCATTACAGGGGTTCAGTTGGACCTGTAACAAATGTGAATATGTCTGTCACACCATCCACTACAGACACACTGATAAAGAGATTTCAGATGTATTGAGCCCTGTACAAAATACATGAGAAACTAATTCATAGTGTCAAATAGATATTATGTCATATCTGTGAATGTTTGTATTTATTCTATCAATCAAAAAATACACTTCATTGCACTGTGAGTTAATTTCAGCAGCATGCAACATTTATGGCTTTCCAAGCTTTCCCTCCGATCCAACAGGACCCAGACGTGCTCAATGAGATTGAGATCCGGGCTCTTTGCTGGCCATGGCAAAACACTGACATTTCTGTCTTACAGGAAATCATGCACAGAACGAGCAGTATGGCTGGTGGCATTGTCATGCTGGAGGGTCATGTTAAGATCAGCCTGCAGGAAGGGTACCAGATGAGGGAGGAGCATGTCTTCCCTATAACGTACAGCATTGATATTGCTATAGATTGCTATTTTTTTGTTCATCTTAACTTTTTTTGTACAGGAATTTCATACTATTATATGATTTCCAAGCACTTCTGGACATCAGACTTCAACTGCAACTCAGATGTTCCCTTGCTCATACCGGGCCCCATTCCTTTGTTTCATGGGCTACCAAAATGCATCAGGCATAGACGAGCCGGTCACCTGGTGAAACTGAGACAAAGAGAAAATTGACTGGCACTCCCCTCCATTCTATTAGCAAATGTCCAGTCACTGGAGAATAAGATAGATGAGCTTTGTTCGAGAGTCTCCTATCAGAAAGACTTGAAAAGCTGCAATATTATATTACTTGCAGAGACGTGGCTGCATGACTCTGTGTGTAGAACTCAGTCGTTTCTCCATGCAGCAGCACGATCGGACAAAGGCGGCCTCCTGCAAGTCCAAAGGAGAGGTGTGTGCCTCTTCATAAACAACTTATGCACTATTTCCAGTGTGAAGGAAATCTCAAGCTTTTGTTCACCTGATTTAGAATACCTCATGGTAAGCTGCAGACCCTTTTGTCTACCAAGAAAGTTCTCATCCGTAATTATCACGGCTGTCTACATTCCTCCACAAGCCAAAACCACTTTGGCCCAACAAACTGTAAAGGGCCACATACAAACAAGAAACCGCTCACACAGAGGCAGTGTTTCTGGTGGGCCGAGGCTTTAACACAGGGAGACTTAAAACCGTTATACCTCACTTTTACCAACACATCTCCTTTGCATCTGGAGGCGCTGAAACTCTAGACCACTTTTATTCTACCCACAGAAATCCATACATACATACATACATCCCTCGTCCTCCCTTCGGCAAATCTGACCATGACTTTATTCTCCTGCTTCCTTTTACAAACAAAAGCTCAAACAGGAAGTACCAGTGATGCACTCAATACAGAAATGGTCCGCTGAAGCAGAAGCGAGGCTACAACAATGTTTTGTTAGTACTGACTGGGATGTGTTCCGGGATTCATCTGATAGCATTGAGAAGTTTATCACATCAGTCATGGGCTTCATCAGTAAGTGCATAGATGACATCGTCGTCCCCACAGTGACTATACGAGCGTATTCAACCCCCCCCACCCCAAAACAAAACAACAACATGGATTATAGGCAATATCCGTGCTGGGCTAAAGGCTAGAGCCATTGTTTACAATGAACGGGACAAGGACATGGATGCACACGCACACACAAGAAAGCCTGCTACAACCTCAGACGAGACATCAAAAATCCAAAAGGACAATATAAGAGGAAGGTGGAATTCTATTAAACCATCTCTGGTGCCCGTTGTATGTGGCACGATAACGGATTACAGAACTCCCAAACGAGCGAAATGCCTTTTATGCTCGCTTTGAGGAATACAACACTTAGTCTTGCGTGAAAGCCCCTGTTGTTCTGGATGACTGTGTGATCTCGCTCAAGTTGGCCGATTAGAGTAAATCTTTTAATCTTTTAAACAGGTTAACACTCGCTGGGCTGCCAGGCCTGACGGAATACCAGGGTGCGTTCTCAAAGCATGCGCAGACTTCACTGACATTTTCAAACTCCCCTTATCCCAGTCTGTAATCCCAATATGTTTCAAGCTGAGCACCATTGTTCCTGTTCCCAATAACTCAAAGATAACCTGCCTAAATTACTATCGCTCAGTAGCGGTCACGTCTGTAATTATGAAGTGCTTTGAAAGGCAGATTAGGACACACATCAACACCATCCTCCCAGAAACCTTGGATCCACTCTATTTTGCATACCACCCCAACAGATCGAAAGATGGCGAAATCTCAATTGCACTTCAAGCTGCCCTCTTCCAACTGGACAAGAGGGGAAATAACTATGTGAGAATGCAGTTCATAGACTACATATCAAATCAAATGTTATTTGTCACATGCTTTGCAAACAGGTGTAAACTAACAGTGAAATGCTTACTTACGGAACTTTTTCAACAATGCAGAGAGAAAAAAATAAAGAAATTGCAGAAAAACTATAAAAACTATACAAATAATAACACAAGGAATAAATAGAAAAATAATACCACAATGAATAAATAAACAATGAGTAACGAGAACTTGGCTATTTACATGGGGTACCAGTACCGAGTCGGTGTGCAGGGATACGAGGTAATTGAGGTATATACAGTGCATTCGGAAAGTATTCAGACCCCTTGACTTTTTCCACATTGTTACGTTACAGCCATATTCTAAAATGTATTAAATAGTCATCGTCCCCCATCAATCTACACACAATACCCCATGTTAGACATTTTTTGCAACAAAAAAACCCCTGAAATGTCACATTTACGTAAGTATTCAGACCCTTTACACATTAGTACTTTGGTGAAGCACATTTGGCAGAGATTACAGCCTTGAGTCTTCTTGGGTATGACGGTACAAACTTGGCACAGCTGTATTTGGGGAGTTTCTCCCATTCTTCTCTGCAGATCCTCTCAAGTTCTGTCAGGTTGGATGGGAAGCGTCACTGCACAGCTATTTTCAGGTCTCTCCAAAGATGTTCGATCTGGTTCAAGTCCGTGCTCTGAATGGGCCACTCATGGACATTCAGAGACTTGTCCCGAAGCCACTCCTGCGTTGTCTTGGCTGTGTGCTTAGGGTCATTGTCCTGTTGGAAGGTGAACCTTCGTCCAAGTCTGAGGTCCCGAGTGCTCTGGAGCAGATTTTCATTAAGGATCTCTCTGTACTTTGCTCCGTTAATCTTTCCCTCAATCCTGACTAGTCTCCCAGTTCCTGCTGCTGAAAAACATCCCCACAACATGATGATGCCATCACCATGCTTCACAGTAGGGATGGTGCCAGGTTTCATTCAGACGTGACGCTTGGCATTCAGGCCAAAGAGAAAAATCATGGTTTCATCAGACCAGAAAATCTTGTTTCCCATGGTCTGAGAGTCCTTTAGGTGCATTTTGGCAAACTCAAAATGGGTTGTCATGCGCCTTTTACTGAGGAGTGACTTCCGTCTGGCCGCTCTAACATAAAGGCCTGATTGGTGAAGTACTGCAGAGTTGGTTGTCCTTCTGGAAGGTTCTTCCATCTCCACAGAGGAACTCTGGAGCTCTGTCAGAGTGACCATCGGGTTCTTGTTCACCTCCCTGAACAAGGCCCTTCTCCCCCAAGTGCTTAGTTTGGCTGGGCTCTAGGAAGAATCTTGGTGGTTCCAAAGTTCTTCCATTTAGGCCACTGTGTTCTTGGGGACCTTCAATGCTGCAGACATTTTTTGGTACCCTTCCCCAGATATGTGCCTTGACACAATCCTGTCTCGGAACTCTACAGACAATTCCTTAGACCCATGGCTTGGTTTTTGCTCAGCCATGCACTGTCAACTGTGGGACCTTATATAGACAGGTGTGTGCCTTTCCAAATCATGTCCAGTCAATTGAATTTACCACAGGTGTACTCCAATCAAGTTGTAGAAACATCTCAAGGATGATCAATGTAGATAGGATGCACCTGAGCTCAATTTGGAGTCTCATAGCAAAGGGTGTGTATACTTATGTAAAAAAGGTATTTCTGTTTTAAATGTTTTATAAATGTGCAAAAATGTGGGAAAAAACTGTTTTTGTTATTATGCGGTATTGTGTGTAGATTGATTAAATAAATAAAAATCCTCAATGTTAGAATAAGGATGTATACTGTATCCCGCCCAAGCCTACTATAGTCTTTGACAATTCTTGGGGCCTTCCTCTGACACCGCCTGGTATAGAGGTCCTGGATGGCACGGAGCTCAGCCCTAGTGATGTACTGGGCCATACACGCTACCCTCTTGTACACTGAGTATACCATGTACAATTATAGTTAATTTAACTGATTGAACAAACTTTTTTGTACCTATTTTTATGGTGTGGTTTTCATATAAGCCCTTTTGGGCTTCCAGCCTCACCTGCACACTGTTTTTACCAGTTTTTTTATGTGTTCTGTTTTTCACTTGTTTTCTTTGGTGCAAATAAATAAAACCTAAAACCTCTGTAGCTCCTTGTGGTCGGTTGCCAAACAGTTGCCATATGAAGTGGTGAGGCAGCTAGTGAAGATCTTCTCAAGGGTGTAGCTGTTGAAATGTTTGAGGATCTGAGGGCCAAGCTAAATCTTTTCAGTTTTAGGAGGGGAAAGCTCTCAACCTGTTCCACAACAGTCGATGTGGATGGAGGCATGCTCAACCCTTAGTTTCCTGTGGTCCATGATAAGCTCCCTTGTCTTGCTGACGTTGAGGGAGAGGTTGTTGCCCTGACAGGTCTCTGACCTCCTGCCTGTAGGCTGTCTTATTGTCGTCTGTGATCAAGCCTACCACCGTCGTGTTGTCTGCAAACTTATTGATGGTGTTGGAGTCGTGCTTGGCCACACAGTCGTGGGTGAACATGTAGTACAGGAGGAGACTAAGCATGCACCCCAGAGGGGCCCCCGTGTTGTGGATCAGCATAGCAGATGTGTTGTTCCCTACCATTACCACCTGGGAGCGGCTTTTCAGGAAGTCCAGGATCCAGTTGCAGAGGGAGGTGTTTAATCCCAGGGTATTTCATTTAGTGATGAATTTAGAGTGCACAATGGTGTCAGGAGGATAGAGTTATGGTCAAATTTTCCAAATGGAAGGGTGAGGGAGAGCTTTGTTTGTGTGTCTCTGTGTGTAGAGTAAAGGTGATCTAGAGGGTTTTTTGCCTCAAGTTGCACAGCTGATATGCTGGTAGAAATTACTGTAGGTAAAACAAATTTCAGTTATCCTGTATTAAAGTCAACGGCCACTAGGAGCACCGCCTCTAGGTGAGTATTTTTTTATTTTATTCGCTTATGTCCCTATACAGCTTGTTGAGTGTGGTCTTAGTGCCAGCATCGGCTTGTGGTAGTAAATAGACAGCTACGAAAAATATAGATGAAAACTCTTGGTAAATAGTGTGGTCTACATCATGAGGTATTCTAACTCAGTCGAGCAGAACCTTGAGACTTCCCTAATATTATAGATTGCGCACCAGTTGTTGTTAACAAAGAGATCCCCCCCCGGGGGCCCCTCAGGGGTGCATGCTTAGTCCCCTCCTGTACTCTCTTCCCTGTTCACCCACGACTGAGTGGCCAAGCACGACTCCAACATCATCGTTAAGTTTGCTGACGACACAACAGTGGTAGGCCTGATCACCGACAATGATGAGACAGCCTACAGGGAGGAGGTCTTATACCCTTATTATTATCTATCCTGATGCCTAGCCACTTTATCCTGACTTTATGTACATATCTACTTCAAATACCTCATACCACTGCACAGTGAACGGGTACTTCCTGTATATAGCTCCATTCTTGTGTATTTTATTCCTCTTGTGTTACTATTTTTCTTTTATTATGATTTTTTACTCTGCATTGTTGGAAAGGGCTCATAAGCAAGCATTTCACTGAAAAGTCTAACCCTGATGTTTTTGGTGCCTGTGACAAATACAATTTTATTTGTCTCAGTCTGAGGGGAAAGATAATTCTCTCAGAATGCTTGACCTGAGCTCCGTTGTGACTATAATAAATGCCAGGACTGGCAGAATGAATTATGTCTGGGCCTGAAATGTACATCACAGTCCAAGCAAGAATCTGGCATGTAATTATATTGATGCTATATATAGAAGTAGATGCCACAAAGAATCCATCACCTCCATTTAAGCATCACATTCAAGCTGAGCCACATTAGTTTTTAAGGGACTTCATAACGATATGAGAATATATTTGATATTGCTTCAAATTTGAATTTGTATTGTAGTACATTGGCTTGGCCTTGACAAGATGAGTACAAATAGCTAACTGCTAGTTTTATACTATTTAAAAAAACCTGACTTCCCAGCCCATGGAAACCATTATAATACAATTGACAACATTCTCACATGTTATTTACTGTATATCAGTATATTTTGATCAGTATAAGTGATAATGCAGATTTAAACATGGTGATGGATATGTAGAGGGTGAAAATAAAAAGTAGTGCATCAATCATCAAGGTCTCATTCACAACTGTTATGATGCAGGAAATACTGCGTTATAACACAATAAAATTGAACATAGAAGAAGTATAACACAATGAAATGGCCATCCATTACAGCGGTTGACAGTTTGACAAGAGGTGGTTTGATATCAAAGCTGATCTTCTGCCAAGGAGGGCTCAATTAACAGTTTCTCTACTGAGAGCTTCTCTGCTCAACGCATTCATTCATCCTCCCTTGCTTTTCCCAGGTATTTTCAGTTGTTTATCATTTATTTGATTTGCTTAATGACTGTCTTCGGTGCATCTATTAAAGGAGTAGCTTTGAAATTCATATTTCCAGTCGGTGGAGCTGGTGGAGTCATATTGAGAGAAGGTGCTTTTATCTTGAAATGTAACCACTACTCACACTAGTTTTTACTTTACTTTTCTGAAAATAAAACAGCAAAAATATATTGGCTCCCTCCAAGGCAGGTTGCAAATGATTACTGTAGTCTCTATTTGTGCCGCTGTTGTAAATAAACAAGTATAACAATAACAATTAACAGGTTTCATTTGATTGTGCCTTTTAATGAACCTCTTTGCTATTTATTATGCAATATGTAGTGTATATTACATTA
Source organism: Oncorhynchus masou masou (assembly GCF_036934945.1). Taxonomy (NCBI): domain Eukaryota; kingdom Metazoa; phylum Chordata; class Actinopteri; order Salmoniformes; family Salmonidae; genus Oncorhynchus; species Oncorhynchus masou. The sequence continues at coordinate 25,862,059 of NC_088212.1, read as the reverse complement.
ATCCGAAAGGGTAAAATAAGTATGATACTGAAAACCATTGAAAGCCTTTAATACTTTGTCTAAACACAAGGTTAACACTGCAGGCGGGGGATTGCTGCTCCTGATGAAGCACAGCTGTGGACATAAAAACTGGCAACTGAAAACACTTTGTACTTTATCATTGAGCTGACTAATTGGGCATTGCAAAGATGGAGATAGATTAGTGAGCCATACTGCCAGGGTCCAGAAAGCCCAGCTGAAGTAAACAGAGCTCTTTCCTGCTCTGTGATGGGTGGATGGAGAGATGTTGGATATGGTGTTTTTTAGACAGGGTCTCCCAAACCACAGCGCAGAAAGAAAAACACAAGAAAGAAAAATGAATCTCATCTGACATCATGGAGCAGGACGCTGAAGCTGAAATGCAGGTAAGATAAAACATATTTCTCCCAATGTGACAAAAACAAGTATAGTCAGAGAGAATAATGTTACCTTTTTGAAACTGTATGACATCATTCAAATCTGAGAATGGAAATAGGACAATTTATTAATGTAGGCTATGCCAAATCTAGGCTTAAGAAGTGAATAATATTTTCTGGGATTTTGTTTAAGAGTCAAACTCACTCTCTTGCTCTGAGATTCTCTAAAATCTAAAGTTTCTCAATTGTAATTTATGTGTGTATTTTCTGTTAGATGTTTAGAAGGAGACGATGTGGTAGTTCAGGGGCAGGGCAGGTCCAGAGGAGAACGGTTTCCGATCACTAACAGGGCACTGGCCTTCACTACATCATCTGCTTAACAGCATGAGATGCTGTGATCTCCCAAAAACTATTGTTCAATGTTATTCACAGTATTCACAGCTTGTTCCCCGCCTGGGCAGCAAACAGCACAGATGTAGAGGTACACTCAAGAAAAACTAAATATGGAAAATGCTTACTTGGCTGATTGAATGAGTGGGCTTGAGTGAGAGGAAAGAGCAAGAGAGCGCGAGAACATGCGACCTATCGAAAGAGCTGAATCAAGAGAGGCGTTTCGGCACCATTCTCCGGGAGAGTAGACTCGACATTTGCCGCAAGTAATGTTAGAAAGGAGTGGAGTAAATGAGAACGAAAACTCTTATTTCGTGTGGATTATTTCTGGAAAAACAAAGCCCTACCAAAACGGAAACTAGTACAACATTAGAAACAACATACAAAGATTGGAATAATACGGTAAGATAACACTCATCACGGTATTTGTTAGCTAACGTTAGCTATCACCCGTACTGGTGCTAAGGTTGACACGCTACAGCTAGCTACCGTCCGTAGCCAAACCAGTATCATTTGTTAGGATAGATTCCAGTCAGTTAGCTAACACAGCGCTAAACAGTGCTAGCTAACAGCTAACTAGCTAGCTGACGTTGTCATACAAATAATGTTAGCTGGCTAGTTAATTGGCATAAATAATCCGATGTACTGGATTGTATAGCGAGCCTTTTCTCGATAACTTGTTTGATCTAACTTGATGACATGCTACACCTTGTCATAATACAGGAAACCATGAACGTTCGCTACCTAGACATGTTAGTTAGCAAGCTAACTGGTAAGTGTTAGTCACCAATCTGGCATCTCCTAAAATGCACGTGTCTTGGTAATATATTTTATCCATTGGCTAACTATATAGTGGGCAATGGCCACACTTAATCAGTTAGCTAGCTAGCAACGCCTAGTATACCAGACATTCATTGATTTGTGTCATAAGCTTGTCAACACTCCGCTCTTGATACACGTTGGTTGTTGACGTGGGGATTCTCTTAGTCTGATTAGTCAGGCTGCAATGTACAATTAATTGGTATAACTAACGTTACAGCCTGAGACAATCGTGTAAATGTGAATAGAATGACATGTAAACGTACTTTACCGACTGTATGTGCGGTTTGTCCTTATGCAAGAGAAGTTATTGTTTACCTGACTTTTTAGAGAGCTGGGGTATGTACAGTGGGGCAAAAAAGTATTTAGTCAGCCACCAATTGTGCAAGTTCTCCCACTTAAAAAGATGAGAGGCCTGTAATTTTCATCATAGGTACACAAAATGAAAAAAAAATCCAGAAAATCACATTGTAGGATTTTTAATGAATTTATTTGCAAATGAAGGTGGAAAATAAGTATTTGGTCACCTACAAACAAGCAAGATTTCTGGCTCTCACAGACCTGTAACTTCTTATTTAAGAGGCTCCTCTGTCCTCCACTCGTTACCTGTATTAATGGCACCTGTTTGAACTTGTTATCAGTATAAAAGACACGTCCACAACCTCAAACAGTCACACTCCAAACTCCAGTATGGACAAGACCAAAGAGCATTCAAAGGACACCAGAAACAAAATTGTAGACCTGCACCAGGCTGGGAAGACTGAATCTGCAATCGGTAAGCAGCTTGGTTTGAAGAAATCAACTGTGGGAGCAATTTTTAGGAAATGGAAGACATACAAGACCATTGATAATCTCCCTCGATCTGGGGCTCCACGCAAGATCTCACCCGTGGGGTCAAAATGATCACAAGAACGGTGAGCAAAAATCCCAGAACCACACGGGGGGACCTAGTGAATGACCTGCAGAGAGCTGGGACCAAAGTAACAAAGCCTACCATCAGCAAGGGCATTGAAGATGAAACGTGGCTGGGTCTTTCAGCATGACAATGATCCCAAACACACCGCCCGGGCAATGAAGGAGTGGCTTCGTAAGAAGCATTTCAAGGTCCTGGAGTGGCCTAGCCAGTTTCCAGATCTCAACCCCATAGAAAATCTTTGGAGGGAGTTGAAAGTCCGTGTTGCCCAACAACAGCCCCAAAACATCACTGCTCTAGAGGAGATCTGCATGGAGGAATGGGCCAAAATACCAGCAACAGTGTGTGAAAACCTTGTGAAGACTTACAGAAAACATTTGACCTCTGTCATTACCATCAAAGGGTATATAACAAAGTATTGAGACACTTTTGTTATTGACCAAATACTTATTTTCCACCATAATTTGCAAATAAATGCATTAATAATCCTACAATGTGATTTTTCTGGATTTTTTTCCCCTAATTTTGTCTGTCATAGTTGAAGTGTACCTATGATGAAAGGCCTCTCTCATATTTTTAAGTGGGAGAACTTGTACAATTGGTGGCTGACTAAATACTTCTTTGCCCCACTGTATTAATCAATACACACAGAGTCGTCGTGTAATGCTAACGAAACACAAGCACGACAAATCACAGATCAACCGCATGCAGTGAGTGGAGCACTCGAGGAGGGGCTGGCCACGTGGCCAGCTGCTCTCGTGAGTATACTTCCACGTGAGATATTACACTTACCAAGCGAACTTCAGAAAGTTTGTACCTCAAACCATATGGACGTTCACCGAGTAAATGAAAGAGAACATTTGTTGCAGCCATGGGGCCTATATATATAGGGGCGGACCCCAGCCGTGACATAGGTGTACAATCTGTAAATCCTCACCTCCTTGTGCCTTATTGCTTAAATATTCCTACCTGCTCTCTAAAAAGTTGGCTTAACATTACTTTCCTGTGGATATTTTGTCTCAAATGTCGAGCAGCAGAAGTACAAACCGCACAGACAACTTGGTAGAGTACATTTTAAGTATAATTTTATTCATCATTCTGGCTTGTAAGGTACATTTACACAATTTTGCCGATTTGGAGTGCTTTTATAAGAAACAAACAGCTTTGTTGACATATTATACAAAATCTATAAGCACAGATGAAAGGCTAGCTAACTATAGAACATGTTCTGGTTTGCCTGCAAATTACTTGCTTGCCTACTTTTCTATGACATGTCGGAAAGTTCGGACAGAAGTGAAAGTTGTGCTGCACAGAGAAATTCATGTAAAAATTAACAAAGGCAGATCTCATGTCACGATAGAGCTAGGGCAGTTTCTTAACCCTAACATTACTCACCTCAATCAACCTCCAAATCTCTATTATGGCATACTACTAGTAGTTACCATTGTCAGAAAAGAACTGACTGTAAATCTCTCTGTAGGTGAGCCATAATCATAATGCAGAGCAAACTCATTTTAGCGTTAAAAGGGTTACTGACATTCATTTATAAGGGGTCTATCAGAGGCCTACACATGAGCCTCTTTTACAGTTAGCTCTACATATCTGACCACATCTTGATTGGTTAATATAAACAGCGTGAAATTGCACTGTCAGCATAATTTGAGGGAGCATGAAATTGGGCTAAGATGTTTATTTCTTTATTGGCCCTTTGAGGCTCAGACCATAGTTAATAAGGTCAAGTGCATACTTTCTGTTGTGGTATTAAATGCCAGAGCCCAGGCCAAGTGTTTAATTACAATAAAAGCCTGAGGGAAATTAGCTCCAAATGCCATTCAGAGTATATTTGAATAATATGAAATGCCGGTAGTGGTTATTGAACAAGGTCATTCCACTCTGATGGGCATTTTGAGGAAAATAAACAGTCTAGATAAATAATATTGTTGTGGAATCGTCTTACAATCGAATATCAAATTCTGATTACTGCAAGAGTGCCTAGAGTAGGGCTTGCCAACCCTGTTCCTGGAGAGCTACCCTCTTGTAAGTTTTCACTCCAACCCTGTTCCTGGAGAGCTACCCTCTAGTAGGTTCTCACTCCAACCCTGTTCCCGGAGAGCTACCCTCTAGTAGGTTTTTATTCCAACCCTGTTCCTGGAGAGCTACCCTCTAGTAGGTTTTTACTCCAACCCTGTTCCTGGAGAGCTACCCTCTAGTAGGTTCTCACTCCAACCCTGTTCCCGGAGAGCTACCCTCTAGTAGGTTTTTACTCCAACCCTGTTCCTGGAGAGCTACCCTCTTGTAGGTTTTTACTCCAACCCTGTTCCTGGAGAGCTACCCTCTTGTAGGTTTTTACTCCAACCCTGTTCCTGGAGAGCTACCCTCTTGTAGGTTTTCACTCCAACCCCAGTTGTAACTAACCTGATTCAGCTTATCAACAAGCAAATTAGTAGAATCAGGTGCGCTAGATTGGGTTTGGCGCAAAACACCTACAGGATGGTAGCTCTCTAGGAACAGGGTTGGAGAGCAGTGGCATAGAGAACAGTTTGTTAAAGAGCTGTGGTTTCATCTACTATTGGCTGCAATATGCCTTGAAATGGTTTCCTCTGAGTTGACTGTGTTATGCATCATTGTATGTCAGGCATATTACAAACACTTCCTATAAATTGAGTAAAGCCATAATGCTCTGTGGCAGCCTAAATAGCCTGTTTATTTTGTGCTTATTGATGCATCATTGAATGCTTCTCTGCTCAAGACTGACAAGAAACTGAGGTGGGAGAACCTCTATTATTGTAGCTTAAAGGTATAGAGGTTTACTGAGTGTGACTGTTCCCTGAAGGAAATCCCACCCTGAAGTGCAGTTCAGTCTTGCTCCTCTATTAAACAGGATCTCTGATCCAAGCAGGGATTGAGCTCACCAAGTCGGCTGTTAATCAAAGGTAGTTTAGCCTTCTTTTAAAACCTGATAAATTTAGATTACCGCCTAAATAGACATACCCAAAAGTAATTATTTATCATGAGGGCCATAAACGGTACATAGCAATGCTTATACTGCCAGAAATATTAAAATCTCACATTTCTGTGAAAAGTAGTTATAAATTACTGAGCTGGAGTCAGTTTTGAGGACACATGCACACAGTACAGTGATGAAAGATCATATTTTTCCCCCACTATTCAAGAAACGTGGGGGAATCAGGCTTGAAATGATTGAAATGCTTTCTAAATCTAATTTGACTTGTCACATATGCCGAATACAACAGGTGTAGACCTTACAGTGAAATGCTTACTTACAAGCCCTTAACCAACAATGCAGTTCAAGAGATAGATTTAAGAAAATATTTGCTAAATAATAAATTGCTTTTCGATTTAAGTTAATTAAGATGTATTTTTTAAGCACTATGCACTATGTGAGTTGAATGCTGTAACAACAATAAAACAAGTAATAAAAGTCCCTTGGTGGTAGTGACTGCTCATTACTGCTTATCACTAATGAACCATTATTTAATCACATTACTTTAAAATATTTCAGTTCTTGTGTATATTACATTGTTTTATTTGATTATTTAATCTCTATAGAGCTTCTGCCTATGCTGTCTGTGAAATCACTATTTTAGTAGTTCTTCAAAGTAAATAAGGCATATTTTTATGACTGCTGAATACCAACTATCAATCACTTAGATAATGTATTTTCAGGTAGAGATGTCGTACGAAGCAACTGCTCTCTATCCCTCTCCATCGCGCATTCTTTTACTTAGCAGGTGTGAAAGAGACACAAAGACCGGACAAGTGGGTGCGCAATGGATTATGGTCATTGTGGTTCACGACCAAATTTTATGCACTGCACTGTGTACAATATTGGCCTGTTGGAATCTACAAATCCCTACTACATTGCACAGTTCGGGCCTGATCTGTTTTAACCATGCACGTGAGTAGGGCTGGCACAATTTCCTTATAATTGTTGTCACCGATGGTTATGGATGAAGACTTGTATTCAAATATTGAAGAACAGCTGACTGAAGAAATTCATTGTTTGCTACAACACTTTGCTTGTAGTGTTGCAAGGTATACCAAAACTTAGTGCGTTCGGAAAGTACTCAGACCTCTTGACTTTTCCAACATTTTGTTACGTTAGTCTTATTCTAAAATGGATTTAAAAATATAAAAATCTCCTCAATTTCTTTCCCCTACATTGAATACTCCATAATGACAAAGTGAATACAGGTTTTTAGAAATCTTTGCAAATTTATTATAAATAAAAACAGAAATGTAAATTAGTTATAAGTATTCAGACCCTTTTGCTATGAGACTCATCCTGTTTCGGTGCATCCTGTTTCCATTGATCATACTTGAGCTGTCTACAACTTGATTGGAGACCACCTATGGTAATTTCAATTGATTTGACATGATTTGGAAAAGCACGGCGCTGGCAGCATCATGCTGTGGGGATGTTTTTCAGCGTCAAGTTCTAGGAGACTAGTCAGGAGAGGGAAAGATGAATGGGGAAAGGTACAGAGAGATCTTTGATGAATACCTGCTCTAGAGCGCTTAGGACTTCAGACTGGGGTGAAGGTTCACCTTCCAACAGGACAACGACCCCAAGCACACAGCCAAGACAACGCAAGAGTGGCTCCAGAACAAGTCACTGAATGTCCTTGAGTGGCCCAGCCAGAGCCCGGACTTGAACCCAATCAAACATCTCTGGAGACACCTGAAAATAGCTGTGCAGCAACGCTCCCCATCCAACCTGACAGAACGTGAGAGGATCTGCAGAGAAGAATGTTAGAAACTCTCCAAATACAGCTGTGCCAAGCTTGTAACGTCATACCCAAGAAGGTGCGAAGGTACTTTAACAAAGTACTGAGTAAGGGCCTGAATGCTTATGTAAATCTCAGTTTTTCAGTTTTTTTTTTTTTTAAATAAATTTGCCAAAATGTCAATTGTTTTTGCTTCATGGGGTATTGTGTGTAGGTTAATTGGGGGGGCAATTTAATCAATTTTAGAACAAAGTTGCATCAACAAAATGTGGAAAGGCGCAAGTGGTCTGAATACTTTCCAAATGTGCTGTAGGTATTTCTGATACTATTATATGTAAAACCGTATTGTACTAGAATTTTTGTTACTTTTGGTACTGATATTTGTCTCACGATATCTACTGATCGAGAGAAGATCAAGTTTATTATCACAGCTGGTGTCCCCTTAGTGCTAGAGCCACGTCCCTGCACCACCTACTCATTGCGATCTCGCCCAGTGGTCACCAACCTTTTCTGCGTCAAGATCACTTTCGTAGACAAAAAGCAAGCTGAGATCCACCACACAGAATTTTCTTTTAAACTTGAGTTTAAAATGTTAAGTTAACCTAATAAAAACAGTTCTGTAGGAATGAGACCTTATTAGGGCTGATCCCATTTAGTCGACTGGTCAATTGTTTGGTTGATAGGCTTTTGGTCAACCTGAGATTTCTTAAGCTGAGCAGTAACAAAAAACAAAATACAAAAATATCATGGTGTACAAGACAGACACCTGTATGATTCGGGCCTATCTGAGTGGACTGATCCATTGTGGAGGCCGTGGGGATGGCACAGTCCGTCAGTCTAAGACGTGCTACCGAAATTGTATATGGTTATATTACATATGAACAATGGTGTAACACTAATAAAAACAATGTAAATTTTTAACCAATGCACACTTTCTCCCATGTTGGATAGTGGTCGCTGTCCATGGTTCTGAAACACATCAGTGCGCTGTTGAATTGGCGCCTTTACCTCGACCATGTTGCTATGTGCATAATTGCGAAGTTAACCAGCATATTGGTGTTGAGAACAATGTGGCGGAGGCAGCAACATGAATGAGGAGATGAGAAAACACAGTAGCGTGCCGTGGTTCTGGGGCCTGGGCCTTAGGTGAAGTCCTACACAGTCCCACCCAAATTAATCCACCTCTTATTACCATCATTATGATGCCATGGCTCTAGACACTATACATTTAGACAGAAACGCAGTATAACCAGGCGTTGCGTCACCTTGAAATTGACATTTTTATTCAGAGAATTGCAGGGGAAGAGTACAATACCTTTTCATTGTGCAGCTTCGTTGCCCTGCGCGCTTGTTCGTTGAGCTGTAGATCCACTCGGGTGTCCCCAAAAGTTTTCAAAAGCACCATTGTTTGTAAGTGCCCAGCTGTACTTTGGTGTCTCGTTGCTGCCTTGGTTAGACAACTCAGGTTTGCAAAGCCAGTGTGGCTCCAAACACCAAATCGATCACTTGCAAATAATAGGCATTCTCAGCAGTAAAGTTTGCAGTGCTTCTCGGAGCCTGTCTTTGTAGCGTCGGCTTTGTGGCGTCGGCGTCTACCTCTCCTGACAATGTCTAACTTTTCTTGAAAAGTTTGTCTTGAGAATGGCGTTATAATTATATCCTCGACCAAATCGATATCTTCTCCTTCTGCCATTGTGGGTTGAAAAAACAGTTTAGTAGTACGCAAATTAATTTGTTGATCAATTTCAGTTTCCTAGTTCTGAGACCTGCCCATATAGGACCTGCCTCTCAATATTGGTAATCCAATCAAAAGACGTGCAGGCACTACGCCTGCTAGCTGGCTCCTGTGTAACACTGGAGCTGGCCAGCAGGCATACAATAGCCAACACTAAAGCTGATTGGTTGACACTAAATTTTAATTTCCATTCACTTTAAGCTACAAGCGCCCGCACTGTTGATTCTGAAGGCCTGAGGGCAGATTTTAGACCCCTGGCAACACATGATGGCTGAATAAGATTGGATAAAATATCTAACATAAAGACCAGCCCTCCAAATCTCAACCCGGGGCTGGAAGCAGTGCAACCAAGAGGAACGCTATTAAATGAAGAGTGTAACTCTTACTCTGGGGAATAATTTAATACATATTTGTGGGAAAATATATTTAAAAAATATATATATTCTGATGATGTTTAGGCCAGCAGAGAAGGCCTTGCTGGCCCTGACGGCCCACCACTGAGAAAACATCCCTTTCCTTGTTGTCTAAGAAAAATAGGAGAAAGGAAACTTCAATTAGGTCAATAGTCAATCAGAAAACCAATCAGTATCTGGTGTGACCACCATTTGCCTCATGCAGCATAACACATCTCCTTCGCATAGAGTTGATCAGGCTGGTGATTGTGGTCTGTGGAATGTTGTCCCCCTGGATATTGGCGGGAACTGGAACACACTGTCGATCAAAAACAATACTAAACATGCTCAATGGGTGAGTATTCAGGCCATGGAAGAACTGGGATATTTTCAGCTTCCAGGAATTGTGTACAGATCCTTGTGACATGGGGATGTGCATTATCATGCTGAAACATGAGGTGATGGCGGCAGATTAATGGCATCACAATAGGCTTCAGGATCAAATCATAGTATCACTGTGCATTCAAATTGCCGTTAATAAAATGCAACTGTGTTCCTTGTCCGTAGCTTATGCCTGCCCATACCATAACCCCACCGCCACCATGGGGCACTCTGTTCACATCGTTGACATCAGCAAACTGCCCGCCCACCAAACGCCAAACATGCTGTCTGTCAAATCAAAATCAAATCAAATTTATTTATATAGCCCTTCGTACATCAGCTGATATCTCAAAGTGCTGTACAGAAACCCAGCCTAAAACCCCAAACAGCAAGCAATGCAGGTGTAGAAGCACGGTGGTTAGGAAAAACTCCCTAGAAAGGCCAAAACCTAGGAAGAAACCTAGAGAGGAACCAGGCTATGTGGGGTGGCCAGTCCTCTTCTGGCTATGCCGGGTAGAGATTATAACAGAACATGGCCAAGATGTTCAAATGTTCATAAATGACCAGCATGGTCGAATAATAATAATAAGGCAGAACAGTTGAAACTGGAGCAGCAGCACGGCCAGGTGGACTGGGGACAGCAAGGAGTCATCATGTCAGGTAGTCCTGGGGCATGGTCCTAGGGCTCAGGTCCTCCGAGAGAGAGAAGGAGAGAATTAGAGAACGCACACTTAGATTCACACAGGACACCGAATTGGACAGGAGAAGTATTCCAGATATAACAAACTGACCCCAGCCCCCCGACACATAAACTACTGCAGCATAAATACTGGAGGCTGAGACAGGAGGGGTCAGGAGACACTGTGGCCCCATCCGAGGACACCCCCGGACAGGGCCAAACAGGAAGGATATAACCCCACCCACTTTGCCAAAGCACAGCCCCCACACCACTAGAGGGATATCTTCAACCACCAACTTACCATCCTGAGACAAAGCTGAGTATAGCCCGCAAAGATCTCCGCCATGGCACAACCCAAGGGGGGCAACCCAGACAGGATGACCACATCAGTGAATCAACCCACTCAGGTGACGCACCCTCCCAGGGACGGCATGAGAGAGCCCCAGTAAGCCAGTGACTCAGCCCCTGTAATAGGGTTAGAGGCAGAGAATCCCAGTGGAAAGAGGGGAACCGGCCAGGCAGAGACAGCAAGGGTGGTTCGTTGCTCCAGAGCCTTTCCGTTCACCTTCCCACTCCTGGGCCAGACTACACTCAATCATATGACCCACTGAAGAGATGAGTCTTCAGTAAAGACTTAAAGGTTGAGACCGAGTTTGTGTCTCTGACATGGGTAGGCAGACCGTTCCATAAAAATGGAGCTCTATAGGAGAAAGCCCTTCCTCCAGCTGTTTGCTTAGAAATTCTAGGGACAATCAGGAGGCCTGCGTCTTGTGACCGTAGCGTACGTGTAGGTATGTACGGCAGGACCAAATCAGAGAGATAGGTAGGAGCAAGCCCATGTAATGCTTTGTAGGTTAGTAGTAAAACCTTGAAATCAGCCCTTGCTTTGACAGGAAGCCAGTGTAGGGAGGCTAGCACTGGAGTAATATGATCAAATGTTTTGGTTCTAGTCAGGATTCTAGCAGCCGTATTTAGCACTAACTGAAGTTTATTTAGTGCTTTATCCGGGTAGCCTGAAAGTAGAGCATTGCAGTAGTCTAACCTAGAAGTGACAAAAGCATGGATTAATTTTTCTGCATCATTTTTGGACAGAAAGTTTCAGATTTTTGCAATGTTACGTAGATGGAAAAAAGCTGTCCTTGAAACAGTCTTGATATGTTCTTCAAAAGAGAGATCAGGGTCCAGAGTAACGCCGAGGTCCTTCACAGTTTTATTTGAGACGACTGTACAACCATTAAGATTAATTGTCAGATTCAACAGAAGATCTCTTTGTTTCTTGGGACCTAGAACAAGCATCTCTGTTTTGTCTGAGTTTAAAAGTAGAAAGTTTGCAGCCATCCACTTCTTTATGTCTGAAACACATGCTTCTAGCAAGGGCAATTTTGGGGCTTCACCATGTTTCATTGAAATGTACAGCTGTGTGTCATCCGCATAGCAGTGAAAGTTAACATTATGTTTTCGAATAACATCCCCAAGAGGTAAAATATATAGTGAAAACAATAGTGGTCCTAAAACGGAACCTTGAGGAACACCGAAATGTACAGTTGATTTGTCAGAGGACAAACCATTCACAGACTGATATCTTTCCGACAGACTGATATCTTTCCGACAGATAAGATCTAAACCAGGCCAGAACTTGTCCGTGTAGACCAATTTGGGCATGGATACACATCATCTGTGGTTGTGAGGCCGGTTGGACATACTGCCAAATTATCTAAAACTATGTTGGAGGCGGCTTATGGTCGAGAAATTAAGATGACATTTTCTGGCAACCACTCTGGCGGACATTCCTGCAGTCACCATGCCAATTGCATGCTCCCTCAAAATTTGAGGCATCTGTGGCTTTGTGTTGTGTGACACAACTGCACATTTTATACTGGCCTTTTATTGTCCCCGGCACAAGGTGCACCTGTGTAATGATCATGCTTCTTAATCAGCTTCTTGATATGCCACATCTGTCAGGTGGATGGATTATCTTGGCAAAGGAGAAATGCTCTAACAGGGATGTAAACAAATTTGTGGACAAAATATGACAGAAATAAGCTGTTTGTGCGTGTCGAACATTTCTAGGATATCTTATCTCATCTCATGAAACATGGGACCAACACTTTACATGTTGTGTTTATACTTTTGCCCAGTGTAGTTAGCTGGCTAGCTAATAAATGTATTGAGTAATAGCAAACATAGCTAGCTAATACTGATACCAGTGCTGGTGTAGGCCTAAATCAGCATGTTGTTTGTGAAACAGTATATTATAAATCAGAGAGGAATAGGCAAAGCGTAAATATGTTAGCTACATGAAGTAAGAACATTTAATGTAGCCAATATCATGCAGCCCTACGTGGCAGTCTGGAAATGATCTAAAGCCGGGATCAACTTTTGGTTGAAGTTTGTTTTATACTGTGTAATCAATCATAATGGAGAATGCCATCCTAAGGTCATGCACAACTCATAAAGGAAATGTAGACCTTTTATTATTCAAAAACATGAAATACAATCATACCGTTACAAATATTGTGATATGATACTTTGGCCATATCGGCCAGCCCTACTTGGAACATCTAACCCTGGCAATTTGACTAGTAAACTCATGGGTACACTTGCAATGGCAGCCTGGTATTGCGATGCAATAATTTCCATGGTAATGTAGGATGCATTTTTTTAATATACACTGCTAAAAAATAAATAAAGGGAACAATAAAATAACACATCCTAGATCTGAATGAATGAAATATTCTTATTAAATACTTTTTTCTTTACATAGTTGAAAGTGCTGACAACAAAATCATACAAAAATGATCAATGGAAATCAAATTTATCAACTCAAGGAGGTCTGGATTTGGAGTGACACTCAAAATTAAAGTGGAAAACCACACTACAGGCTGATCCAACTTTGATGTAATGCCCTTAAAACAAGTCAAAATGAGGCTCAGTAGTGTGTGTGGCCTCCACGTGCCTGTATGACCTCCCTACAATGCCTGGGCATGCTCCTGATGAGGTGGCGGATGGTCTCCTGAGGGATCTCCTCCCAGACCTGGACAGTCTGTGGTGCAACGTGGCATTGGTGGATGGAGCGAGACATGATGTCCCAGATGTTCTCAATTGGATTCAGGTCTAGGGAACGGGCGGGCCAGTCCATAGCATCAATGCCGCCTTCTTGCAGGAACTGCTGACACACTCCAGCCACATGAGGTCTAGCATTGTCTTGCATTAAGGAGGAACCCAGGGCCAACCGCACCAGCTTATGGTCTCACAAGGGGTCTGAGGATCTCATCTCGGTATCGAGGCTGTGCGGCGACCCCCAAAGAAATGCCACCCCACACCATGACTGACCCACCGCCAAACCGGTCATGCTGGAGGATGTTGCATGCAGCAGAACGTTCTCCACGGCGTCTCCAGACTGTCACGTCTGTCACGTGCTCAGTGTGAACCTGCTTTCATCTGTGACGAGCACAGGGCGCCAGTGGCGAATTTGCCAATCTTGGTGTTCTCTGGCAAATGCCAAACGTCCTGCACGGTGTTGGGCTGTAAGCACAACCCCCAACCTGTGGAAGTCGGGCCCTCATACCACCCTCATGTAGTCTGTTTCTGACCGTTTGAGCAGACACATGCACATTTGTGGCCTGCTGGAAGTCATTTTGCAGGGCTCTAGCAGTGCTCCACCTTGCACAAAGACGGAGGTTGCGGTCCTGCTGCTGGGTTGTTGCCCTCCTACGGCCTCCTCCACGTCTCTTGATGTACTGGCCTTTCTCCTGGTAGCGCCTCCATGCTCTGGACACTACGCTGACAGACACATTCTTCTTGCCACAGCTCGCATTGATGTGTCATCCTGGATGAGCTGCACTACCTGAGCCACTTGTGTGGGTTGTAGACTCCGTCATGCTACCACTAGAGTGAATGCACCGCCAGCATTCAAAAGTGACCAAAACATCAGCCAGGAAGCATAGGAACTGAGAAGTGGCCTGTGGTTATCACCTGCAGAACCACTCCTTTATTGGGGGTGTCTTGCTAATTGCCTATAATTTCCACCTGTTGTCTATTCCATTTGCACAACAGCATGTGAAATGTATTGTCAATCAGTGTTGCTTCCTAAGTGGACAGTTTGATTTCACAGAAGTGTGATTGACTTGAGTTACATTGTGTTGTTTACGTGTTCCCTTTATTTTTTTGAGCAGTGTAAATATATATTTTCTACTCCAACCTACTCTGTTATTACTGAGACCACGGTCATTTGGATTTCCAATTACTGTCATACAACATTCCTTGACCATCCACAGCCCTACGTGTGAGGAGATATCTCCTCTCTTGTCTAACAGGGTAATGGGGGCAGAGATTATCCTGTGCTCAGTGTCAGGCTCGAGGGAGACAGTGGCAAACAGTTTTAGTACTAGTTCCAGTATTGCTAGCATTATGTAACAGAAGGCCATTCTTAAACTAGATGAGGGGATAGTTAGCGTACAATTCTGTTGTCCACTTTGGAATGGTAGGAAATCTTCAGATAAATGTGTGATACCCTTTCTGAACAAACTGCAACACCTTCTCATCAAAAATCACATTATTTGTTGCCTCAGAAAAAATCAGACTTTTAGATGTTAATTCACAATTCCTCAGTTTGCATAGGCCTATGTTGAATACCGGTGTGTCCATTTCCGTAAGTGTCACCACAAGCTCTAAACCAGAACACCACTGGAATGTACAGTACCTTATGACAAGAGCTGTTGTGGCCTGCTTTTGAAATTGGCATATTCCTCAAATAGCAGGAACATGAGGAACACAGCCCAGGGGGCTGGCGTGTAGGCTTCATGTCAGGTCATTCCCATTTTTCCCCTTTAGAATTCCATAAACTGAATCAATTCCATTTTTATTTGACTGAGCTGAATTATTAAGTAGGTTTGGTAGTGAGTGTTGCAACCGAGGACAGACGATTTTTATGCGCTTCAGCACTCACCGTTCTATGAGATTGTTTGGCCTACCACTAAGCGGCTGAGCCGGTGTTGCTCCTAGATGTTTCCACTCCACAATAACGGCACTTACAGTTGACCAGGCCAGCTCTAGCAGGTCCGAAATTTGACGAACTTTCAATTTGACGAACTGAAAGCTGACATCCTATGACGGTGCTCTTCAGTAAGGCCATGCTACTGTTTGTCTATGGAGATTGCATGGAGGTGTGCTCGATTTTATACACCTTAGCAACGGGTGTGGCTGAATCCACTCATTTGAAGGGGTGTCCACATACTTTTGGATATGTAGTGTATAAGAAAGCTCAGGAAATACTGTATTTTTGTTTTTTTTGTATACATTTAACCCCTTATTTTTGTTGGCCCAAAACTACCTCCATACTTCCATTCGTTTGCATAGGTTACCTTGAGACGCGTCCCGTGAAACTTATGGGGATCGTAGAAGAACACCATCATGTTCCTGAGGGTCTCCCCTTTCTATAGAATGGTCATAATAGTTTGTCGGCCAATCTGTTTGGACGCTACAGATGTTTTTGTGAGACATCAGGAAGTTAAAGCTTGGTTGCAAATGGGTCTTCCAAATGGACAATGACCCCAAGCATACTTCCAAAGTTGTGGCAAAATGGCTTAAGGACAACAAAGTCAAGGTATTGGAGTGGCCATCACAAAGCCCTGGCCTGACCAAGCATTTCGCTACACTCACATTAACATCTGCTAACCATGTGTATGTTACAAATAACATTTTATTTTATTTGACCTCAATCCCATAGAAGATTTGTGGGCAGAAGTGAAAAAGCGTGTGCGAGCAAGGAGGCCTACAAACCTGACTCAGTTACACCAGCTCTGTCAGGAGGAATGGACCAAAATTCACCCAACTTAATGTGGGGAGTTTGTGGAAGCCTACCCGAAGCATTTGACCCAAGTTAAACAATTTAAAGGCAATGCTACCGAATACTAATTGAGTGTATGTAAACTTCTGACCCACTGGGAATGGGATGAAAGAAATACAAGCTGAAATAAATCATTCTCTCTACTATTATTCTGAAATTTCACTTTCTTAAAATAAAGTGGTGATCCTAACTGACCTAAAGGAGGGAATATTTACTCGGATTAAATGTCAGGAATAGTTAACTGAATTTAAATGTATTTGGCTAAGGTGTATGTAAACTTCCGACTTCAACTTTATTTAGATATTCCATAAAAAAAGTTTCCAGCTACATTCGTCATTTACAACATTAACAATGTCGACACTGCATTTCTAATCAATTTGATGTTATTTTAATGGACAAAAAAAATGCTTTTCTTTTAAGAACAAGAACATTTCTAAGTGACCCCAAACTTTTGAACGGAAGTATAATTCCACTTTGACATTATGGGTTGTAGTGTGTAGGCTAGTGACCAAAAATGTAATCCATTTTAAATTCAAGCTGTAACACAACAAAATGTTGAGAATGTCAAGGTGTGTGAGTACTTTCTGAAGGCACTGTACCTGTTTGGTTGCTGCTGTCTTCCTCTGACGTTTATTTTTGTAGCAGAGAATTAATTTTGATGCACCTGTGGTGTTACTGCAGTAGCGAAAAACTGAAACAGTAATTCCCAGAAAGTCCCCCACAATTTGACCCCCTCCCCCACCTCGCATGAGAGAAACTCCTATTAGACTATATAACCACAACCTGTGTGTGTGTGTGTGTGTGTGTTGTGTGTGTGTGTTGTGGTTCAGAGGGACTGGTGGGTTACTGGGTTTATGTAAGTGTGTTCAGAGCCTTGCAGCATGGTCTGCCTATTGTTGCTCGCTCTGATCCACACTGGAAGCACTGCTGAGAATAAGAAGCGGTCTCATAAGCAGTCCAGTGGTACTGAAGATTACTGAGCTTGCTCTTCAGATCCATTCACAAACTGTCATTCAGATCCATTCACAAACTGTCATTTTAATGGGAAATAGGTAGTGCTGGGGGAAAAATCGCTATTGTTACATACCAGGATATTATTTGAGGATATATCGAATTGTCTTGACAGTATTGTTATTATCGTTTTGCACTAGTTGGCTGTACCTGCTCCAACACTCATAGCTTGTTCTCCATCTTATTAAATAGGGAGCCAATTTGTTTTCAGCACTTTTATTTCCATGACTGATCAAAACTCATTTTCTCATGGCTCTCTCATCCCTTTTCAGCAGACATAAGGTGAGCAATATGTTTGGAACATTGCATTGCACTAAAATCATAGTATCGAATCGCAATATATATATATAGAATTGCAATACACATCGTATCGGCACCTAGGTATTTTGATGACCCTGGCAATTCCCAGCCCTAGGAATAGGTCCATTAATTTTAGACTAAAGCCTGGATCTTGTCTACTTCCCCCTAATATCAAGCCAAATTGGCTGCATTTCAATTTAAACATGATTTCATAGAAGTTACATGAGGCTGGTATGTCCTGGCACACCTTTTGTAAACACTTAAGTTGATATGCAGAACACAAAGGGAAATATGGAGCAGTCCTCGTGGAACTGCCTCCCAGGCCTAGTCCCTCTTTCAACCCTTCTTGCTCACTGAATGAGTAACAAAAGCTGTCTGGCATTTCTTGCTCACTGGATTTTTAGTGGACTGCACCTGGTAGATTCAGTGCAAGGCAAATGTTATGGTTGACTCAAACGTTCCAACGGTGCAGCATTATCCACTGCAGCTGTCTCAGAGAGAAGCCTTTTAATGAATCTCATAATGAAAGTAGCATTGAGTTGGAGACAGCCGCTTTGGTCCTGGCCTGATGTTGAGAAAATATCTACAGTACAGTTGACTGAGATTGCCTGATGGAAAGGCTTTGGGTTCATGTTAGGACATGTGAGAATAGAGCCTGCCCTGTTATCTCTTAAGACCAAGCACACCACACACCGAAGGAATCTACTTTAGATTGGGATTATGAAGCTGTGTCAATTTACTAGAGGTCGACCGGTCATGATTTTTCAGTGGCGATACCGATTATTGGAGGGCCAAAAAAAGCCGATTACGATTAATCAGCCAATTTTTAAAAGAAAAAAATTATCTGTATTTTGTTATAATATTTTTTTAAATATATTTGTAATTCACTATTGTCGTAATTGTCATTATTAACAACGAACCCTTTTATTTGAACTTAATATAATACATAAATAAAATCTATTTAGTCTCATAAATAATGAAACTTGGTTTAAACAATTTGGTTTAAATAATGCAAAAACACAGTGCTGGAGAAGAAATTAAAAGTGCAATATCTGCCATGTAAAAAAAGCTAACTTTTAAGTTCCTTGCTCAGAACATATGAAAGATGGTGGTTCAATATTCCCAGTTAAGAAGTTTTAGGTTGTAGTTATAGGAATTATGACGTGAGTATTTCTCTCTATACCATTTGTATTTAATTCTTTCAGTGAAATACGGAACTGTTCCGGATTTTATCGAACGGGTGGCAACCCTAAGTCTAAATATTACTGTTACATTGCACAACCTTCAATGTTATGTCATAATTCTGGCAAATTAGTTTGCAACGAGCCAGGCGGCCCAAACTGTTGCATATACCCTGACACTGCTTGCACTGAGCACAAGAGAAGTGACACAATTTCCCAAGTTAATGTTGCCTGCTAACATGAATTTATTTTAACTAAATATGCAGGTTTAAAAAATATATACTTTTCTTGTATTGATTTTAAGAAAGGCATTGATGTTTATGGTTAGGCACATTTGTGCAAAGATTCCCAATAAAAGCACAATGCGCTTTTGTTAAATCATCCCCCATTTGGCAAATGGGCGGGAGTTTTGGCTTTCCATAGTGACATCACCATGCTGTAAATTGAAGTAAGCTGTGATTCGATGATAAATGAACAGGCACCGCATTGATTATATGCAATGCAGGGCAAGCTAGTTAACCAAGTAATATCATCAACTATGTATAGTTTGATGTTTTTTTTACAAGATAAATTTAATGCTAGCTAGCAACTTACCTTGGCTCCTTGCTGCACTCGTGTAACAGGTGGTCAGCCTGCCATGCAGTTTCCTCGTGGATTGCAGTGTAGTCGGCCATAATCGGTGTCCAAAAATACTGATTACCGATTGTTATGAAAACTTGAAATCAGCCCTAAGTAATTGGCCATGTCGATTAATCAGTCGACCTCTACATTTTACCCCAGACAATGCAGGATACTTTGTCTTTTGAAAATGGCATTGCAGCACTCCAATATTAATGGGTCGAAGCCCGTTATAAATTCATCTGTTTTTTAAAATTCTTTATCTAGGCAATCCTGTATGTTTTCTTGCACTAATACCCTGACTACACTGCTCGCGTCGCGAGCATCTGCGTTGCCAAGGGCTAAATCGCGCTGCAAGTCCTGTCTCTCCCATCTCCACATTGGTTTATAGAAGCAGGTACCCACGCGCCATCTCCTCATTAGTTATACCCACGTGGGTGATTGAAAGACGAACTGTTTTGCCGGTTGTCATATAAGTTCAAAGATAAAAAGGACTGGAAGGAGGAGAGATGACTAGAAATGATTCGGTTGACCGTTTTATGTGTGGATTAATTGTCGGAGTAGAGGATCTTGTGCATTTCAGGTGAAATAACAACTCAATGTTTATATCCCAGAACAAATTAGCCTGCAACAGCAAGCTAGCTAAATAGGACAAATTAGCTAGCAAGTGCAAGTTAACTAGCTAAATTGCCATACATGTTTAATGCTTTTCGACCTGTCCCCAAATTAACGTCATTTGTTCAGAGTTTGTTTTGATATTTTAACCTGCGTGTTGTGATCGCATTTGGTGTAGGGGGACAAAATACATTTATGCACGATGGCACACGCGCACAGTCTGTTTGGGTTCCGTGTTAGGTTGATATCAGTATTTGTGGACACATGTTTAATGGTTAGTGGCAGTGTCGTGTTCATGGTTTGCTTGAAGCTCTTGAGGTTATTGATTCTGAAATCAAATGTTCTTATCTGTTCTTCTTGAAAAGTATCTGTCTGTCACTGTGGCAACAAACGATGGTTACAGGCCCAGTGCAGTCAATACATTTGTCCTGTGTTTTCTATCATACTCTACAACAGCTGATGAAACTAGCATTGTTTTTTTCAACCTGCAACTATCAGGAAATGACAATCTACACAGGACCTTCTAATAAGCAGGTTTGCATGGGCGGGAGTTTCGGCTTTCCATAGTGACATCATCATGCTGTAAATTGGTTTGGCTACATCAACTGAGCAGCAACCAATCCAGGAGCCTGCGGTCACAATGCTTCAATTCTCATGCCTATTACACAGTGAAGGCTATGGGGATCAGTGTGTGTGCACGCACGCGCGCTGTCTCAAATATATTTTGGACAAAGTTGTGGAACTTGTTCCAAAAATGGGGTGTTTATGGTGGTCGCTCCTGAGGCTGGCCCAGGGGTTAATGAGGTCTGGCGGCAAGACTGATCCTAATCCTGTCACTGTGTGGAGCTCACCAGGTCCAGAGCAGTATTTATTGAGAGGAGTTTTCATTAGACTGAGCAGAGGGCCCACTTTGTTCGGTGGGAGAGGTCCTCAGCTTGGCCTCAATAGATGAGAATTTAAATGGTGAAATGCTTGTAAAGATAGGCAACAGATATTGGGCAGATTTCGCAACTTGCTTTCCATCCCTAGAATCCAGGTCAATGCTGCGCTCTTCCAATACATCAATTAGCCTGAACAACTCTACTTTAGTTGCAAAGAAATTGGATTCTCCTCTCACTTCATTCATTACAGTAGATAAGTAGGCTACACTAACTCACTCACAATTGTCACAAGAGCATGGTATTACATGCTGCCTAATGCTGCCTATTGCAGCATGTAATAAGTAGTTTCCATTTCAAGGAAGTGGCTTTGCTGAAATTAAAAGCAAAGTAATTAAATTAGTGTGCTCTCTTTATGAATGTAGGCTACCTTTTGTGAGTGGTTATACTTACTTAACACGGGACACACTTTTAACCCTTTCTCATAGCACAAGCATTTCGCTACACTCGCATTAACATCTGCTAACCATGTGTATGTGACAAATAAAATTTGAATTGATTTAGTAGATGCCGGTGGTTGGTTGGTATCTCATTGAAAACAAATGCTTGTGGAAACATTTCCTCACATAGTATGGGGCTGTAGTAGTTTGTCTCGTATCATACTTCACACAGTTTCCTGTTGTAATGCCATGCTAGCAAGTCAGTCTGCCGCTGGAGCAGTTGGTATCTCAGCATCGGAAGGAAGTGAGAGCAGTGTGTAGCTTAGAACCCCTTAGAATCAGTTAGGCCTATTCCCAACCCCCCCATTTCTTCTTCAGTGTATTACTGTCTGTTACCTGGATAGGCCCATGTAATTGTCCCCCACAATGAAATCGGGGAGGGGACTGTGAATCTGTCTCTGTTTGTGTTCATTCATACGTTAGTCAATCTCAGACAGCACTGGCCCAATTTTTATGAAACTTGGGTGAATGATGTGTCTTGCTATAGAGAGCCTGCATTTATAAAATGACACCGCTTGGCCCAAGGCGTGAGTTATAGTAATTAACTGAAATGTGTGAGTCACCAGATAGGAAGAGGTGAAGCGAGAGGGATAACTGGGTCAAAAAATCTAATCTCCAGCAGGTGGTGGTGTTATTTATTTATTTATGCTTACCAAGCAAGGTGTATTTATATGTATACAGAGGTTAATAAATGTGTCGAATTTGGTTTCCACAATTGAATGGCTTATTTGCTACTTGTGGCTTATTTGATTGAGTAGAAGTGCTTAGGTTGTTCCGAGTGTACTGATAAGTAGGACACGTTACACCCCGGCAACTTTGAGAAAAACATCTTATATCGGAGTTGTTCCTGTTGTTCACTCACGTATCTGCCCTCTCATTGGCTAGAATGGTCCCACGTCTGATCAAGCTGCCTCCCGACTGCCTTCTAGTCTGAGTACCAGTCTCATTAGCTAACATTCCACTCCTTGCCAATCCTTGTCATTGCCAAAAGAGTCTTTGACACATGACCTAGAGCACAGGGATTGGATTAGCTGAATAGACTAGTACTCAGGCTAACTGACTTCCATTTTTTAAAGACATTTATTTTCATTGTTAGAGCAGCCTTTTGAGTATTTGGTCAATCTAATGGATAATATGTGGTCACAAACTCTAACTGAAAGGTGTTAGTCACACACAATATCTTAATTGGCCCAATGTGGGGGGCCGCAGCATCATTCGTGGGGGACGACATGTTTGTTGCCTTACTCTTGATGCATTCCACCTGTATCAAAATATCTTGTCATAAAGCAGCTATATCCCCCACACACACCTGCGCACTGCGCCCGGCCAGCCACAGGAGTCGCTGGTGTGTGATGAGACAAGGATATTTCTACAAGCCAAACCCTCCCTAACCCGGACGACGCTAGGCCAATTGTGCGTCGCCCCACGGACCTCCCGGGCGCGGCCGGTTACGACAAAACCTGAGCGTGAACCCAGAGTCTCTGGTGGCACAGCTGGCGCTGCAGTACAGCGCCCTTAACCACTGCGCCCCCTGGGAGGCCCTGTCTCATTTATTTTAAATTTAGTTTTTTAAATTTGTATGACCATCTAGGCTAATTAAATGGGAAACATTTTGCTGTTGTTGAAGAGACACATACACACAGGTCATTATTGCTCATCTTTATCAAGGGTGTAAATCATTTCAGAACCCACTTTAGGTGCACCACATCATTGTTCTCTCTTGCTCTGTTGTGTGAGCATCTTGGTAGCTGCCACTCAAATGACGAGGGGCTGAAGGTCATTGGCTCGAACTCGAATTGCTAGGGGGCTGGCCCACGTGGGAGGTAAATGTAGGGAAAATGGCGCAGCACATCTCCCAGAAAAACTCTTTCAAACTAGTGATTCTGTGGCTAATTGAGGTAAAAGTAATTCTGCTCATAGATTATGCATGTATGAACTACACATTGACACATCCAGCTCAAAGCGGGAGTTAAAAAAATACTTAGTAGTTGCCAAAGTTCTGGATCATGTATTTAAAAAGTTCCTAAATGTCAAGAAATTACAGTTTAAAAAGGTCACATTTTATTATTAAAAGTCTGATGGCAGTGGCTATGGTTGAATTGTTCTGTTTATTTGTTCTTGCGTTGATGCTGGACAGTTGGTTCTGGTTTCGGAGGACTCTGCCAATGCAGTCTCCCCTTCTCTGTGGTAGGAGATCAGTAGGGACTGGTCAGTCTGGTGTATGTCAGTGACCAATCTTATTACTGCTTGCTCCCTCTGTGACTGTAGTGGGGGAATGGTCAGTGGAATGTCTGTTTTTCTGTTATCTTGCTTGCCTTTTTCTATACCCTGTCCAGGGTATTCTATAGCTCATCATCAGTATATGAATATGTGTGAGAGAAAATAGGGGATTACAGGTCATTGTGTAATGGTGTGGGATGAGTGGATGATAGGGGTCTCACTCATAACCGTTGCATACATTTCTGCGTGCACCATTCCGGAAAAGTGCATGCATACAAAAATATTTTGATTTATCGTTTTGGCGCATGCCATACAGACATGTTTCCCATTTATAAATCAGACCTGTCGTAAAACTGCGAACTAGCATTACATTTCCACCTGGAAAACTCCCTCCATTCACCTTTTATGGTGATTCTAACTAGAGGTCGACCGATTTTATAATTTTTCAACACCGATGCCAATTATTGGAGGACCAAAAAAAGCCGATACCGATTAATCGGCCGATTATATTTATAATAATGACAATTACAACAATATTGAATGAACACTTTTATTTTAACTTAATATAATACATCAATCAAATCAATTTAGCCTCAAATAAATAATGAAACTTGTTCAATTTGGTTTAAATAATACAAAAACAAAGTGTTGGAGAAGAAAGTAAAAGTGCAATAGGTGCCATATAAAAAGGTTTAAGTTCCTTTCCTCAGAACATGAGAACATATGAATGCTGGTGGTTCCTTTTAACATGAGTCTTCAATATTTCCAGGTAAGAAGTTTTAGGTTGAGGTTATTATAGGACTATTTCTCTCTACCATTTGTATTTCATATACCTTTGACTATTGAATGTTCATATAGGCACTTTAGTATTGCCAGTGTAACAGTATAGCTTCCGTCCCTCTCCTCGTCCCTACCTGGGCTCGAACCAGGAACACATCGACAACAGCCACCCTCGAAGCATCGTTACCCATCGCTCCACAAAAGCCGCAACCCTTGCAGAGCATAGCCATTTCACATCGGTTACACCAGCCTAATCTTGGGAGTTGATAGGCTTGAAGTCATAAACGGCTCAATGCTTGAAGCACAGCGGAGAGCTGCTGGCAAAACGCACGAAAGTGCTGTTTGAATGAATGCTTACGAGCCTGCTGCTGCCCACCATCGCTCAGTCAGACTGCTCTATCAAATATCAAATCATTAACTTAATTATAACATAATAACACACAGAAATATGAGCCTTTGGTCATTAATATGGTCGAATCCGGAAACTATCATTTCGAAAACAAAACGTTTATTCTTTCAGTGAAATACGGAACTGTTCCATATTTTATCTAAAGCAAGTCTAAATATTGCTGTTTTATTGTACATCATTCAATGTTATGTCATAATTATGTACAATTCTGTCAAATTAATTCCGGTCGTTGTTAGGAATAAATAGACTTCATACAGTTCCCAACGAACCAGGCGGCCCAAGCTGCTGGAAATACCCTGACTGCTTACACGGAACGCAAGAGAAGTGACACAATTTCCATAGTTATAAGAAATGCATGTTAGCAGGCAATATAACTAAATATGCAGGTATAAAAATATATACTTGTGTATTCATTTTAAAGAAAGGCATTAATGTTTATGGTTAGGTACACACATTTACCTTTATTTAACTAGGCAAGTCAGTTAAGAACAAATTCTTATTTTCAATGACGGCCTAGGAACAGTGGGTTAACTGCCTGTTCAGGGGCAGAACGACAGATTTGTACCTTTTCAGCTCGAGGGTTTGAACTTGCAACCTTCCGGTTACTAGTCCAACACTCTAACCACTAGGCTACCCTGCCGCCCTGATGAGAAACAGGCACCACATCAATTATAGATAAACTAGTAATATCATCAACCATGTGTAGTTAACTAGTGATTTATGTTAAGATTGATGGTTTTTTATAAGATAAGTTTAACGCTAGCTAGCAACTTACCTTGGCTTCTTGCTGTCCTTGCGTAACAGGTGGTCAGCCTGCCATGCAGGCTCCTCGTGGAGTGCAATATAAGGCAGGTGGTTAGAGCGTTGAACTAGTAACCGGAAGGTTGCAAAAACAAATCCCTGAGCTGACAAGGTAAAAATCTGTTTCTAGGCCGTCATTGAAAATAAGAATGTGTTCTTAACTGACTTTGCCTAGTTAAATAAAGGTGTAAAAAAATAAAAAATCGGCCACAATCCGTGTCCAAAAATACCGATTACCGATTTGTTATGAATACTTGAAATCGGTGCGAATTATTCGGCCATTCCGATTAATCGGTCGACCTCTAATTCTAATGCCCTGTTTCTATAAGGAAGAGTAATGACAATTTTCTGTGGAGGTATCGGCAGAATGTTTAGATATTTTGCAGTGACTTTTCAAACTGAACATGCTGATGAAGTGAGGGCCTGTCTGTGCATTCTGCAAGATTGATTGAATATTCAAAACAATTTCAAAGTAGGTTAAATGCTATACCCCACAATTCTATGCAAATGACAGGTTGTTAACAGTATGGGTAGGAATTGTTGACAGTATTTTTAAAACCGCGCTGCCTTGAAATACTTAAAGCTTATCTATTTACTAGGCTGTCTAATTAAACTAGAGATGTGCATGGTAATTTGTTGTATGGCTACTTCGGGAATATGAACCCATCACAGACAGAAAAAGTGAGGAATTTATTCTGCAATGGTTATTTAAATAGAATAAATATGAAAAGGATTCCTGTCTCATTATTTTAGATTCTAAAGGCTCTATTCAATCTGGATCACTGAAGCGTTACGCACTATATATGTAAAGCAGATTTCCGATTGAGCCGACATGCATATGCAGCGTCTATCTTGAACATAGTCTCCCCGACCGCAGAAACATTGCCTTTTTAATTGTCAATCGTGCTATGAAGTGGATCTTTAGAACTACGGATTAGGTAGAGCCCTAAAAATAAAACGCATAGATTTTCACTCTTCTGGCAAATGGCTGCATTCTTGTTAATGTTTTCCTGTTTTTGTTATTTTATGAATAAGGTTTTCATCATATCCCCCATTTGCACAAAATACTTACTTGCCATCTTGCAATACAATATTTTAACAACTAGCAGATGTGCGTAGTCATTGTCTAAAGTTTGTGGTGAGGTGAGCACATTCTCACTTCAAATATAAAAATAAATGCCAACTTTTGCGTGAACTAAAACACACACATTTTGGGGGTATGTTTTGTATGTACGCACAGTTTTATGTGGCCCCTGATCCTGATGTGTCTCATCAATGATACCCCTGGCCTGTGATGGATCAGAGGAAGGCTGGGCTACTTTAGCTATGTCTTCTCTCACTGTCAAATCATCACAGGTGGCCTGATATCCTACCTTGTCTGCAAATGGGATTCAAATGGAATATCCTGATTTTAGTTCTCAGAGAATAGCCTACATCTATGATGTCTCAAGCAGTAAGTCCAAGTAATGCACATCAAATACAGGCAGTAAAGTGCTGTCATGAGGAGCAAACAGGGGCACTCAGGGGTTGCAGAATGTAGCCATACAGAAGTGTTTGAATAATTGATCTGTAGAGAAGAGGAACCAGATCAGTCCAGGAGACTGCACTGTTTTAGTTTCTCCCCCTCCTGTATAGAGAGCTGAATTAGGGCTGGGTGATATGGCCTAAAAATATATATTTTTCCAAACATATCGTGAATCACCCATTAATCTCGATTTGAATGTTTTCTCAAATAAGCATTGTTGTACAATTAAAGGTAAAACACACTGCATTTCAAACAGTCCGCAATAATGTAATGAATTCAGGGCGTGTGAAATTATACCTAGGCTAAATATAAGCCTTCCACAGCCATAAGACCCACTGAAAATAGTTTAACCTGTTGTTTTTTTGCAATAATCACACATCTTGCTTTAAAATTTCTTGAATAAAGTTTTTTTTAAACTAGGCAAGTCAGGTAAGAACAAATTCTTATTTACAATGATGGCCTACCAGAAG
The DNA here is from genome assembly GCF_036934945.1 of Oncorhynchus masou masou. NCBI lineage: Eukaryota > Metazoa > Chordata > Actinopteri > Salmoniformes > Salmonidae > Oncorhynchus > Oncorhynchus masou. Next base: position 25,834,451 of record NC_088212.1, on the reverse strand, counting down.
GCAAAGGGCCTCCTGTGGGGACTGGGCTAGGATTAAACATAAATAAATATAGGACAAAACACACATCACGACAGGAGAGATTCCACAACACTACATAAAGAGAGACCTAAGATGACAACACAGCAAGGCAGTAATACATGTAAACACAACATGGCAGCAGCACAACATGGTAGCAGCACAAAACATTGTACAAACATTATTGGGCACAGACAACCGCACAAAGGTCAAGAAAGTAGAGACAACAATACATCACGCGAAGCAGCCACAACTGTCAGTAAGATTGAGTCTTTGAATGGAGATAGAGGGACCCAGGGATGTGTGTGCTTTGGGAACCTTTAATTAACAGAATGTGGGTGGCAGAATGGGTGTTGTATGTGAAGGAGGAGTATGCATAACTTCTTGTAGTAGGCATTATAGAAAATGAACACAGGCCTCATAAACAATCTCTCAAACACAAGCCTACGTGCTAGTGAGTGGCCAGCTAATCTTTATTTTTCAAGTTAAGCCAACTTGGATCTATTTGCTTGCTAACAAGGCAGAACAGTCTCTGACTGTTTGAACAGCTAGTCTGTCCACTTTGTTCAGATGTAGAAATCAGGTGTCCAACCTTATTTCTTAGCATGAGAACGAGTTACCAATTCCTTATATAATTGTGTTTTATGCTTATTGTACATTTTATAAAACACAGACTAGACAGCTAGTATAACAATCTTTGGCTAAAATGCTGCAAGCGGTACACACAACAAACTGAGCAATTTTCCAGAATCACTGTTCATTATGTTTTAGTGGTTCCTGCTCTGCGTGTAATTTGAGGAGTTGAGACATTAAAGGTTATTGTTAGAAAGGTTAACTTCTCTATTACAGTAAAATGTCTCAATGTGTTTCTGTGTCAATATGACTGATTCTGTTAGACCAAACCTCAAATGCAAATGGCAAGTTGAAACCGTTTGCCCAAGAAGTGATCTCTCATATTTGTTGTTTGAGTGGCAGGGAGAGCTTTCACTCGCCAAAATCATCTGTCCAAAGTAATCCCTATGCGTTTTTATGGGTTTATTTGGGACCTAAGCTTGTCGCCAGCCTTCCTGCTTTTGGGACAACCATTCCCATTGTTAGGGCGGAGACATGAGCATCTCGTCATTATATACGGATCTATGGTGTAAATGTATTCTTGCGATACAGGAAAAAAAAACGCGCACCCCTTGGTTTCTGTTACTTATAGATGATTTGGATATGAAGTGCAAAAATGCTTATTTAGGTACAATTGACTTACATTGGATGTGCCACAATTGCTAAAAAGTTTGCATTTGAAACTGTGGCCAGGTAAACATAACCAAAGTGTGGGTTTCTGTCATACCTCGTCCATAGACGGCTTACAGGATAAGAAAACAGAATGGTATTTTTTGTAATTTGGGTGAACTACCTCTTTAACATGGGGCGTGGTTCTTTTAAAAACAATCACCGAATAACAGGAACAGCACCATGTAGTGGTCAGAACTTGCCTGGTAATATGAGGATGTAGAATGGGGCATAAACACAACTTCAATTATGAATTTCTATGAACAGGGAAATAATTAGATAGGATGAAGAAACAATACTCAGGGCCACTGCTCCAGACTACTTGTCAAACATAGAGAACTGATACTATATACTCATTGTTGGGGTCGGTTTGGTGTGGGGTACGGGGAGGTCTGTGTGTGGGTTTTTGACATTTCTTTTGGTTCCTCATGTGGTCCCGTGTAGCTCAGTTGGTAGAGCATGGCGCTTGCATCGCCAGGGTTGTGGACTCGATTCCCACAGGGAAAAAGGTATGAAAGTGTATGCACTCCCTACTGTAAAACATCTGCTAAATGTAAAATGTCTTACTCATTGTTAGAAAAAAGTTTGATCCAAATCAGATGTTAGTACTATAATTATTGAATAATATATGAATCCTATATATTAAAATGGCCGGTTTGGGTGCAATCAATTAGTTTCATTTCTCAGAGGAAACAATATTTTTCAACAAAGGAATGTTGCAGGAATGCTTATATTATCTGTTTCTAACTACAGAAATGATTTATGAACTATTTGAGATTGGGTTTCATGGCTTGCTGAAATGACATGGAACGACCCTTAGGAGATCTTTGGAAAGTACAAGGAGCGTGTATTTGTTCTGAGTGGATATGCATCATTATAAACTGGGTGGTTCGAGCCCCAAATGCTGATTGGCAGACAGCCGTGGTACATCAGTCCGTATACCATAAGTATGAAGAAAAATGTATGTTTACTGCTCTAATCACATTGGTAACTAGTTTGTAATAGTAATAAGGCACCTCTGGGTTTGTGGTAAATGGCCAATATACCACGGCTAACGGCTGGGTTCAGGAATGTTGCGTCGTGCATAAGAACAGCCCTTAGCCGTGGTATATTGGCCATATACTACACCTCCTCGGGCCTTATTGCTTAATTATACAACGGGTGGGTCTATTTCTGGATGCTGATTGGTTAAAACTGCATTCCAGCCAGTGTCTATTCCACAAATTCCCACTGGCTAAAGCTATGTTGTTGAAATGCCTGTTGACTCCATATCACTGCGCAATCCAGTCTCATCAGCCCAGCAAGGCAATTTATAAACTTGATCTCCACTTTAAAAAGTATCTAGACATTTAGACTAGCATTTGGTTTTCAACAGCGGAGACGGTGTATAAACCTTGCTGTCTGTCGAAACATTGGTATTACATTTTTGCATCTGAGCTCCTAGAGTGTGCGGCTCTCTTTTATTTTCAACTATTTATTGCCTTACCACCTCATGCCATTTGCACACACTTTATATAGACTTATTTTTTTCTATTGTGTTATTGACTGCATGCTTGTTTATTCCATGTGTAACTCTGTGTTGTTGTATGTGTCGCAATGCTTTACTTTATCTTGGCCAGGTCACAGTTGTAGATGAGAACTTGTTCTCAACTAGCTTACCTGGTTAAATAAAGGTGAAATAAAAATAAATAATGTGATTTACTCTACATACAGTAATGAGAGAAAATTGATAGGGGTACTCACAGTGCTTTGAGGGGAAACATTCAATGTGCCAGTGGATGAGCGGGCACATGAGACGTGGTTTCAGTTCATGTCATGAGAAAGTTAACAATGGTAGTGGAGTGGAGTAGTCATCACCTCTTAATCAGGGAACAGGAGGGGACTTAGCTGATAGCAGATACATTCCATTACAGCTGCGCCATCGTAGGTTTGGACAACGAGTTTCTCTATGAACTTAAACTCAGACATCTCAACATTCATAAAGTCAAACAAACTGTGCATCTCGTCCACTTGACACATTAAAGTAGCCCAAGAAACGTTCCTGAATAAAGCCATGATCATCCACATACCTGACGATAACTGACAACTGCAAGCAGACTGGTGCATGTCCCAGAGCAGTGGGGCAATTTTTACCAGGCAGATAAAACTGAAATATCGTCTTGTTTTCATCCGATACGGCATGTCAGATTTCTAATGTTTAGGTGTAGCCGAGGCTGCTGCAACATTTGTCATGAGTTTTTGCTTGTGCTGTCTGGAGTGATTGTGTTATCTTTGCTAAATAAATACTGGAGGAAAGTGGAAAACCAACCTGAGCGCTTGTGAAAAACTGCGCTGCGCCAACCTTTCTTTAATATAACTTCTAATGGATGATGCGATGGAAGCTATCAAATCATTCGGAATTGTTTTCAACATTCCAGAAAAAACAGTCAAGTTCCATATGTTCAGCAAGGAAAGCTTCATAATGTTCAGTTACCTCCAAGCTCTGTAGCTGCCCTTGTTGGCGGAACTTTCCCTCTCGTCCTATCTTCCTAAAAGCAAATTCTGACATGCCCTTTTTTTGTTTAGCTGAACGATCGATGTTCTTCAGGTCACTGAACCTACCTTTCGACCAAAGCTCAGACTTTCCAAAAAGCAGATAAGGCCAGCAATACAGGCGGCCTGATGAAAGGCTCCCTGTTAACCAGATATACTTTTGGTTCAAGTTAGTATTGAATGCCCTCACCTTTTTCATCTGCCTTCATGAAACTGTTCTCAGGCAGAGGTCGACCCTTGCTTTTAATTCACACCTTTTCCGTGTACCCCAGAGAATGAAAGGAGTTCCTCCACAGAAAGGCCATTCTACCATTCTGCCGGAGAAAACTGCACACTCGTGCTGGTAGCAAGCTAGCTACTAAAGTTTGCAAGGCCAATGTAAGTAAATTGCACTAACTGAACACAAAAATAAAGTTCTAAAACCAAGAAAACAATTTTATAATATACCTCCTCCGTCTCCTGTAATTTGAAAAAAGTAATTTGAATTGAATAATATCCAAAAAATGCTGAACTATCACTCTTCACTCATAATCTCGATTCAACAATGTCACCAAGCCTCTCAACACATAGAACCTCCATAATGCTCTGTGGCACAATGATGAAAATATGTAAATTATTATTTTAATATTTTGGTAACCCATTGTAAAAAAGTCATAATGCCCTCGAAGCCGGTGTTTGGAGGATATATTGGTACGGCTTACTGGCCCAACCCCCATGCCAATATGTCTTCAAAATACCGGCTTCTTGGGCATTGTCACGTGAGTGTGTGTGTGTGTGTGTGTGTGTGTGTGTGTGTGTACTGGGCATATGTGATGAGTCTTAGCTCCTTTACTGTGTATTGGTGGAATGTCTGTGACACCATGGTTACTGGGATTCATAGTTGGCAGTTGACTTGTGGCAAGGGGGGGGGGGGGTTCTTATGTAATCCACAAAGGGTGGCTGAGTCAGGAACAGGGAGGAAATCTAATACTAGCTTTGCTCTGCAGCCTGGATACAGCTGGACAAGCACATCTGGAGGTACAGGCTTGCCACTCACTGGCCCAAGAACAGCTCTCCTCTCCACTTATTTGTCTTTCAGAAATGTTCCACATTGTCAATAAGGTTGTGGGACAGTAATTAGTCCAGGTTGTTGTATTAACATTGGGTTGTAGTCATTTTCCAGTCATAGCTAGTTACTTTTAATATAACAGGACCAAACACAGGAACAGGAAAATTGATGTGTGCCACTGCCAGGAGTAAATACAGCCTGTCTGTGCTGTCTGTCAAATGTTGGACTACTCCAGATTTGTATGCACTGCAGTCCTATTTGCTCTAACACAGTTAGAACAGTCATGGATTTCTTAATTATCTTAGCTTATTGCTCAACACACCAGTAAAGAGAAAACGATGAAGCAATATGTTTGCTGAGTTCTGCAATGTGAAAGCCGATTCATGAGATCGAGCCTAGCTGGTGCGACAACTGAAATTCTTGTGTGAACATGAGAGAATATGCGTCTTCTGTCTGATGTAGAATGAGATGTGACAGCCGGTGGCTTAGGGAGGTGTTTCTACCAGTCTCTCACAATATGGCCATTGTTGTTAGTTTGTATGTGGGTGTTGACACTTCTCTGGCAGCCGCTCATGTTAACGGTTGTATGCTGTGGGGTGACAGCAGATTCATATCCTGTCTGAGAGATGAGCATGGGTTAATTTGGGATGTTGCAGGTGATATAACTACTGTTTGAATATCTCCCACGTGTCTTCACCTCTACTGCAAAATACCTGACAAAGTTTCATTTCCCCTGTGTTCGTCATCTTGTTGATTTATTCTCTGTCCTGTCTGTCTAATTGGTTGGTACTGTAGAACCTCATTATTTGACCATTCTTACATGCCGGGGATTTTTTTTTTTTAGATTTCTCTCTTAATATGAAAGCGTTTTTGTGTGGGACTAGTCTGGGATCAGTCTGGCAGAGAGCCAGGTAATATTGAGGAAAGCTCTTGGTTATTTTGTCAATTCTGCTCAGAGATACTTTACATTACTACGGCCTGACCACATCCAATAAATAAAAGTATGTTGCCTGGAATCAAACCATACATTTACAAAATATAAGTCAAACAATTGTCCATCTCTGTCAAACTATAGTAGCATATATACGTTTATAATCATAGTGGTGTGTTTGAAATCACATGCCTAGGCTATACATATGAAAAAATAGTCTACAATGGGTGTAGGCTGTGTACCGCTAGCTCAATTCACACATTGCATTATCTAGCTTAGGCTACTAGCTAATATTGTGCTGTCCTCCCAGACCCAGGCTGCTTTCTCTACAAAACATCTTCTGGCAGAGCATCACACTTTTCTCACAGACCACACCTTTAAGAAGTTTCCATGTAGCAACAGAAGTTTTTACTGGATGTTGTGCTCATGCTATTTCCTCTCTCCCTCTCCCTATGGTGTCTCTGATTAGCCTACCATTGGCAGCCAATCATCAAGAAGTTGGCCTGGAGAAATGACTTATTTGAAACGACAATGAAATCTTTATGAATACATGTAGCCTACTGTAGCACTGGCGAGCCGTTTAAGTGTAATAATGTCATTCAGCTCAGTAGGTGCTTTGTTCTCAATATTAGGGTTTGCCCTGAGTTATAGGCTGTGTTGTCAATAGTTAATCTGAACGTTCTGTACATTTTGGGTGTATGATCTTTGATAAACAACTGGGTCAAAGCGGCTTGGAATTGGGAGGATTTAGTGTTCCATGGTGTCTGACCCAGATCCAGTGCTTTACCATAGAGATTGACCTTGTTCTGGCACTCTGACCTCAAAAAACCTCCAGGGACCATGAGCACTGAAGCTTCAGTAGGTTAATTGCTTGGCTTTGTTTTCATGTCAGTGGTGAGAAAGGGGGAGAGAGTGAGTCCGGTTTTGCACCCAAAACAAGCCTTCAGTGCAAGCTGTCCCAGCAGCAAGAAGAAGTTATTTGTTGGATTTCAACAAGTCCTCTAACACTGCCGGTAACACTGCCGGTAACAGTCTTTGGAAACATTGAAAGAAAAGGTGTTGGTTTCTTAGGAAGGAGATGAAGGCAATGATATGCTGTTTCATGTGGCCAGCTGTGTGCTCACATTTCCTCTGAGTGTGGGAAAATAGATGCTTGGAAGGTACCATGTTTTTAAGTCTACAACTACATTGTAGTTGAGCAGATTAACACAATGACATGTCATTGTTCTCTGGTAATCGTGTGCCAATCAAGAGTATAAGTATTACGTGTGTGTGTGTGTCAGAGAGCGACCCAATTGCCTTGGGCAGGGCCCTTTGGTAATGAGGATTCAGAGAGATAAATCCTTATGAGACCTGACAGGGTGCCACATTCCTGGCCTGAGAGTCGTAGCAGCCCCCTTCCCCTCTCAAGGGTTCTACTTTACACACTTCTGAAGCGGTTATCAAACCAACTGGTTTACATTTCACTCATCTGCCTTCTCTCAATAGTAGTAATTGAAGTTTTTTTTCTTTGTGTCGGAGTGGGAGCTTATTGTGTAATTACGAGTGTGAGATAAAGATAATGTCTAGGAACAGTGCTTGATTGTTTATTAGCTACACTACATGACCAAAAGTACGTGGGCACTTGCTCGTCGAACATCTCATTCCAAAATCATGGGAATGAATAGGGAGTTGGTCCCCACTTTGCTGCTATAACAGCCTCCACTCTTCTGGAATTTCCACTAGATGTTAGAACATTACAGCAGGGACTTGCTTCCATTCAGCCGCAAGAGCATTAGTGAGGTCGGGCACTTATGTTGGGCGATTAGGTCTGGCTAGCAGTTGGCATTCCAATTCATCCCAAAGGTGTTCGATGGGGTTGAAGTCAGGGCTCTGTGCAGGCCAGTTGAGTTCTTCTTCCACACTGATCACTATTTATTGGGGCAGGTATCGTTCTCCTGGCATCTGCCAAACCCAGATTTGTCCTTCGGGCTGCCAGATGGTGAATCGTGATCCCTTCATCCAGAGAACGTGTTTCCACTGCTCCAGAGTCCAATGGCGACGAGCTTTACAGCATCCAACCGACGCTTGGCATTGCACATGGTTATTTTAGGCTTGGGATTCGCCTGTGCGGCCATGGAAACCGATTTCATGAATCTCCCGATGAACAGTTATTGTGCTTGTGTGGCTTACCTCTTCTCGGCTGTGCCGTTGTTGCTCCTAAACGTTTCCACTTCATAATAACAGCACTTACAGTTGACTGGGGCAACTCTAGCAGGGCAGACATTTGACAAACTGACTTGTTTTAAAGATGTCAACCAATGACGGTGCCACTTTGAAAGTCACTGAGCTCTTCAGTAAGGCCATTCTACTGACAATGTTTGTCTATGGAAATTGCATGGCTGTGTGCTCGATTTTATACACCTGTCAGCAACGGGTGTAGCCAAAATAGCCGAATTTACTAATTGGAGGGGTGTCCACATACGTTTGTATATTTATACAGTGTATTTGTAATCCGGGCTTTCCAAATAGGCTAGGCCTATTTCCTGTTCCTATGTGGACGAGGACATCAACAAGAGACCTGATCATACATTAAAGTTTTGTTAGAGACTATTAATAAAAGAACACAGTTAAATTAAGATGGTTTTTACCGGATGAGCTGGAGTAATGAAAATTATTAATAAACAGGATTAATAAACAGGAGTAGGCCTATAGCAAGATGCATTCATGTAAGCAACGTTTTTACAGATACAATGACGAAAAAATCAGATAATGAAAATGCCTCTGGTTCAAACAAATATGCATCATGTAGCCTTAAAGGTCAACACACTGGCATGGAATAGGACATTTATTTAATTTGTCATTTGCTATGAATCAACAATACAAAGCTCTAGCTGGTTCCTTGAAATGTTTTCCACAAGTCTTGCGTTGGCTACCATTAGAGAAAAGATAAATGTAAAATTGACAAATACCTGACACCGTCTTCGAAAGCTTGACAGATCTTGTCACTGTCTTTCTCCACAGATATGACTGGCTCATATGCTTCCAGAAGAATCAAGCCATTTTTGGAAGTCATGCTCCTATTTTCCTTCTTGGCAGAACTAGCCTGTATAGGCCCGGTATTTGTGTGTAGGCTTGCATTAACAAAGCCATTCCTAAATTGGATAGGAAGGAAGTCACAGAGATTAAATACAGGCTAGTGTGTAACGCAGGTTCACTGCAGCGTTGTAGGAGTGAAGCCAGATAGATCGAGCAGGGGAGAGCGAGTGGGAAGGGAGGGGAGCTGGAGCATTACTGGGGTGACTGAGTTCATTCGCAGTGTTGGCAGTGAGCCAGTGGCTTGCCTGTGGTTGTCTGTAGCAATGCCAGTGCATGTGTTTAGCCTCCTGTCTGGAAGGCCTTGCTTAGTGTTTGTCAAAGCTTATTCATTGTATCGCTCGCTTATTTTGATTCAATGTTTTTCCCTGAAGGTCTTGTGACTGACTTCAAACTACCCCCCCCCCCCCCCCACCCCCTCTGGGAATCTCTGTGTATGCTCATCAACGAGGCGACTGAAGAGGAAAGCTTATCTCAGCCCTCTCTTGTTTGCGTTTTTCTCAGCTCTTTGTCGAGCGCTTGAATACTTATAGGGCTGATGGGAGGTGGTGTTTTTTCTAGGGTTGGGCAGCATCCTGATTTTCATATGGTCATACCGTCCTTCTTTCATGATGGGATTTACGGTATTATCGGTTTAGTACACAAGGGGCCGCCAGAAAAAGCCTCAAAAAAGCCCATTGGCCATTCATTGCCAGAATGCTAAAAGAATTAGCACAAGTAATAGCGGATTTCCATCGGAGGCTGCTAGCTAAATGTGCTAACGAGTGCAAAAAAAATTACATATACAGTGCATTTTGGAAAGTTTTCAGACCCATTCCCCTTTTCCACATTTTGTTACATTACAGCCTTATTACCTGGTGCGGCCTACAGTGGTTCCTCCTTTAAAAGTTGCGAGCTTGCACCGCGGGACTTAGAGGTACCCAGCTTCACGGTTTCATTGCTCCAGGCCACCATAAGGGGGAGTTAGAACACTCATGCATTTGGGTCCCAAGGTTTTTATAATATGACCAATCATATCGAGTGGTTCCAATGACAAATTTTGACGCGAGCCACTCTTTCTTGTAGCGTTCTTCAACAAAGTTGGCTGACAAAACATTACTTTGGAACCAGATTTAAGTTATAACGTCATAACGAGTAAAGCAGAAAATGTACAATTGAGAGGAATATGTTAGTTGATATAGTTAATGCAAACGTTTGTGCATAGTTTTTTGTCATAAAGTTAACTTGCTAAATAGCGATTTCATAAATTATCTGATGAGCTAACATTAGCCAGCTAGCTAGTGTTAGGAGAATGAATTTGTAATTTGTGTTGTTTAATGCTTTAGGGACTCCTGAGAACCAGCAAACCATGCTGTCGTCTTGTGAAATGGTGGATGTAAAGAATCTAGCTAGCTAAAGCATTTACTGCAAATTGAATGTTCAATTGTATAAGCTTGAATTGCAATGCAGCCGAAGTAACATAGCTAGCTAACTATTTACTTACTTATTGTGTCGTGGAGGATAAAAAGGACTGTATGCCTATGGATGTGGAGCTAGCTACAGTATGTAGCAGATCTGTGTATGGACCCTAAAATGTTAGGTTCTGAACTAATATTCATACCAATCTATGAACCTCAGCTATCATAGTTGTTGTATCAACTTCAAGTCTGAATGGCATTAATGAAGCCTATGGATAGAGTAGAATATAATAACTTTATTGTGTCAATGATGCCAATATAGTCCTATATACTGTAGTTATTACCACGCATGAGATTCCCACATTGTAGCCTGTACTTTGAATATATTCACTGATCATGTACTTTTCCTTGGCAAATAAAGGTGCGGTTCAGGTATGAATCTCTGAGACATTCTTTTTCAGTCATATCAAATGCCATTATTTGAATGATGCTGTGTCTGCATGTATGTATTACAATTATACACTTCAACAGTGTTTACCACTCCTGCTCCTGGGACATCAATGATTACACATAACTATGCAATAGACTAGAAACATGATGGATTTGTAATTCATATATACAGAAGAAAAAAAACTATGCATATCAAACTCCCTTCATCTGCATTAATCTGAGGACACAGGATAGTATTTTAATGAGATACTTATTTTCAACCAGTGGAGAATGTGAAACGCTTTATTGAAAGAAGTTCATTATCCAGGTGTTATAAATACATAAATGCATTATAATTATGATAATTGTAATATTATAAATGCAAGTTCAATCTATACTTCAATGCACATATGGTGTGCATTATAAAACGAGGAAGAAAGACGAGGTGGGGAGAAAGGTGTAGAAGGTTCATGAATTACAGTGCTACCCTAGTATTCTCTCAGTTCATCGCAATTGTGGTGTCTCCTAACCAGCCTTGGGCCCCCAGTTGGCCGAAAGGTTATCTTAAGAGCGGGTGAGGTGGCGATGACGGGACTGGCTTCCTCTCTCACATCAAAACATACCTGCAGATGAGTGACGGAGCGAGAGCATGATTAAGCCTTGTTTTTTTAAAATTGTAATTTATTCTTATGTCAATGTAAAGCATCTCTTTAATACTTCATTTTGACCTGACCAAGTGACATCTCACTTATGACCATGCTGTGCCCTCAGTGTCCGCCAGTTAAGTTGCGGGAGGGGTACACCAAAACAGTTGATATAACCTAGAGGATTTAGGGAGAAGGGGAAGTGGAGAAGAGACTTATTGTGTGGTCTCACCTGGTGTCCACACTAAGTGACTGCAGAGTACTTTATGCTGAAAAACAGACACATGAGGACTAACAATAGAAGATAATGTCATTAGAAGATACTGTATATGACGCAGACACCTATCGGAGTGCACCTGAAACATTTAAATATAGAGTGCTATGTGTCTCACCACCTTATGTCAAGGCTAACTCCCAGGGAAATCCTGACATAGCAGCAACAGATAGTCCAGTGAAAATGACTGTGTTTATGTGGTGTAAATCTGAAAATTAGCAGCTAACATCTTAAGTAAAAAAAAAAAAAATGATGCATGTGAGACAGGTTCCATGTACAACAAGACAGGCAGAGATGGAGAAAAAGAACACAGAACAGTTTAATTACTTCTGGTTATGGACACTTTTGCCAGCAATAAAGCTTCCATGGCCTGTTCCTCGGACAGTGAACATCTGGCAATATCTACATTTTCCACCCTTAGTCAGCTTGCTCTCTGAAAGTAAACGGCTTATTTTTTTATAGATATGAAAACAATAACTGAGATATGACCGTTCAATCTAAAGCAGCAGATGTCATTTTTAGGATATGTTAATACAGCCCAGTGCTGCCTACCTGAGATGCCATCTTCGTAGGTGTCCACTTTGACTTCCTTTGTGTCGGAAAAAAGTTGCTTTCAGAAAAATTAAGAGGTTTGCGCTCGACAAAAATACCTAAATGCACCTCCATAGCATATAACAATTTACCTGTGAATAACCACACCTTCATACAAACGTGCTACTGTTTGCAGAATTCTTGACACACAACCGAAGATGCTGCCATATCCTGCCAGCACGCCCACAAGTGAGCCACTCTGGAGCAGAATGATGTGTGGAAAATGGAAAGGAATGAGATGGGAACAGCAATTTGTTGCAAGTTGGGGAGGAGGGCTAATAGCTGAACAATTGACTATTCAACCTTTACTAAATAATAGTCTAATAGCTGAGCTAGGTGTGAACCCCCCCTTATAACAGACCAGATTTGCCCTAACGACCAAGGGGAAGCTTGCTACTCAATGTAATAAAGTAATGACTTTTCAAATAAGTTACCTTACATGTTATGTTGGCTGACAATTTGTTAGCAACGCTGTCCTTACGAACCACATAGCATATAATTACAGCAGTATGTACTGGTATGTTAGCTAGCTACCTAACGTTAGTAGTTATACATCAAACTTTCCAGTATATTAACGGATCCGGGATTGTGACTAAGCCTCAGGCTCATTAGCATAACGCAACGTTAACGATTTCTGAAAATCGCAAATAAAATTAAAATAATGCGTTTGCTCTCAAGCTTAGCCTTTTCTTAACAACACTGTCATCTCAGATTTTCAAAATATGCTTTTGAACCATAGAAATTGACTAATTTGTGTAAGAGTATGCAAAGCTAGCATAGCATTTTGTGTAGCATGTAGCACGCAACATTTTCACAAAAGCCAGATAACCAAATAAATAAAATCATTTACCTTTGAAGAGCTTCTGATGTTTTCAATGAGGAGACTCCCAGCCACATACCAGATGCGCAGTGTTTCCTGAAAGCGTCTGTGTGTAGGAGAAATCGTTCCGTTTTCTACATTGCGCCTGGCTACCGAAACGAACCGAAAATGCAGTCACCTACAACGTGAAACTTTTTCCGGATTAACTACATAATATCGACCAAAACATGGCAAACGTTGTTTGGAATCAATCCTCAAGGTGTTTTTTCACATATCTCTTCATTGACATGCAGTTCGTGGAAGCTTGCTTCTCTCTCTGTGCCCCATGGAAAAATACTGGCAGGTGACTTTTGCGCACCAATTTCGGCGCAGGACACCGGGCGGACACGTGGTAAATGTGGTCTCTTATGGTCAATCTTCCAATGATCTGCCTACAAATACGTCACAATGCTGCAGACACCTTGGGGAAACGACAGAAAGGGCAGACTCATTCCTCTTGCGTTCACAGCCATATAAGGAGATCATGAAAGACAGAGCCTCAAAAATCCTTGTCATTTCCTGGATGCCAAGTCATCTTGGTTTTGCCTGAAGCTCACGTTAAAGGGCACGCACAGAGAAGATATTTGTATTTCTGGACACGTCAGAGTGTTTTCTTTCGAAACAGTAGCAATTATATGCATAGTCGAGCATCTTTTTGTGACAAAATATCTTGTTTAAAACGGGAACGTTTTTCTTCCAAAAATGAAATAGCGCCACCATAGGTGTAAGAGGTTAAATGATATCGCTATTGTGCTTTCTCAATGGCCATTCGGGTGCTTTCGTAAATTCGCTCTGGCTATCTATAGGCTGGACAATAGAACAAGTCAAAATTCACCCAAGGCTGAAAAACAGTTTAAGAACGTTGGCTAAACTGGAACACTAGCGCAAGCCCATAGTTTAGTAATGGAATCGAACGTTCGCGGAGCCTGATTTGACTGGAGTGATAAAGAATTTCATAAATGTATCCCTTTTTTTATTTGACCACAATCTGTTTGTCAGACGAAACTGGAAAAAAATAACTTGTGTAGAAAGTAATCATCTGAACCTCGATGGTGTCAACTGTGCTTATGTCTGTGTAATGAAAAAGTAGGGAAAAATTAAAACTTCAAACTATTTCTGGTCTAGCGATCGATGACAAATGAGCTCACTGCCCAGACTTACATGTTTACAAAGAGAAGATTCTCCTGATTTTAAAATGGTGCCCTTGTAACAGTTTTGCTTCCGTCCCTCTCTTCACCTCTACCTGAGCTCGAACCAGGGACCCTCTGCACACACAGACAATAGCCACCCTTGAAACATCGTTTCCCATTGCTTCACAAAAGCTGCGGCCCTTGCAGAGCAAGGGGAACAACTACAACTACTAAGGTTTCAGAGTGAGTGACGTCACCGATTGAAACGCTATTAGCGCACACCCCGCTAACTAGCTAGCCATTTCACATCGGTTACACCCGACTTTAAAAAAATCTAAATGTACACATTGCGAGATATTTGGCGAAATAGACAGGCATGCCTATTTTTCCCCCATAGGAAACAATGGGAAGACCACAGAGTTCCAATATATATTTTTTTGTTTACATTTTGTTTACATTTGAACTATAAAACATTGTGAGCAGGTCTTATTGCCAACAATAGCGAAGCAGGCATTGTGACGTTGAACAATAAGCTCGGAACGTTCGGAAGGCGAGTTGGTCCCACGGTGCTTAATAGAACTAATGCACTAAAATAAGGCCAGTTTTTTCCGCAATTACTTCAAAACGACGGCAAGCAGCTAGGAAATATGTTCATATTACGAAACTGGGCTCCACGGTTGATGCGATTTAACTAGTTATTATCAGAAAATTAAGTTGTTAAAAAATTCATGTGCCCAGCCTACTATCTACATGGATTTCAGAGCATTCTCGTCTGAGTGTACCAGAGTGCAGAATAATTACTTTACGAGCGCTCAACACCCATTGTATATGGCCGGTGTCAGTAAACGTTGGGGAAAAAAGCATAATTAAATTGTTTCCAGCAGCACATTTACAGTCACCAACGCTCTGGTTAACATGAAAATTGCCTTGCTAGCTCTGCTAGGCCGAGTAAAATGGTCGAGTGGTCTCATTTGTGTCTTGAAGTAGCTAGCCAACGTTAGCTTGGGTGCTTGTTTGCCGTTGTAAGGCCAGAATGCTCAAATCAACCCTACTCCTCAGCCCGAACGTCCAGTGTGCGCTCCGAGAGTGAAACCGTCTGAATTTACAAACTGACAATTTTTCTTTGAATGGAATCACCATAATATGAATAAAATTAATTAAGCCAAATGTCTAAAAAAATCAATTCCATATACTATGTTATTACAGAAACGGTTTTAAATTGTCTTGTAATGCCAATAAGGAATACTATCAAATGTTTCTCAAAGATGCCCTCTGATGGTCAAACTAGCAATAACTTGCAGTAACAGAAGAAATGGCTGAGAATTAAATGATGTGCCACAGAATGCTGCAGCAGCACGCAGGGTGTGACACAACTTTTAAATGTGGAACCACTATAGGCTACTTGGGGTCGCAGGTAGCCTAGTGGTTAGAGCATTGGGCCAGTAACCGGAAGGTTGCTAGATCGAATCCCCAAACTGGTAAAAATCTGTCATTCTGCCCCTGAACAAGGCAGTTAACCCACTGTTCATAGGTCATCATTGTAATTAAGAATTTGTTCTTAAAACTGACTAGTTAAATAAATAAAATAAACAAATATTCTGAAATGGATCAAATCTACACACAATAACCCAAATGTATGAAAAAAAAAACTAATTTACATAACTATTCACACCTTTTGCAATGAGACTCAAAATTGAGCTCAGGTTCATCCTGTTTCCATTGATCAGCCTTGAAATGTTTCTACAACTTGTTTGGAGTCCACCTGTGGTAAATGAAATTGATTGGACATGATTTGGAAAGGCACACTCCTGTCCATATTAGGTCCCGCAGTTGACAGTGCATGTCAGAGCAAAAACCAAGCCATGAGGTTGAAGGAATTGACCGTAGAGCTCCGAGACAGGATTGTGTTGAGGCACAGATCTGTGGAAGAGTACCAACAAATCTCTGCAGCATTGAAAGTCCCCTAGAACACAGTGGCCTCCATCATTCTTAAATGGAAGAAGTCTGGAACAGAGGTCGACCGATTATGATTTTTCAATGCCGATACCGATTATTGGAAGACCAAAAAAGCAGATACCGATTAATCGGCCGATTTTAAAATAAAATAATAAAGTTTTATTTATTTGTAATAATGACAAATACAACAATACTGAATAAACACTTATTTTAACTTAATATAATACATCAATAAAAATCAATTTAGCCTCAAATAATGAAACATGTTCAATTTGGTTTAAATAATACAAAAACAAAGTGTTGGAGAAGAAAGTAAAAGTGCAATATGTGCTATGTAAGAAAGCTAACGTTTAAGTTCCTTGCTCAGAACATGAGAACATATTAAAGCTGGTGGTTCCTTTTAACATGAGTCTTCAATATTCCCAGGTAAGAAGTTTTAGGTTGTAGTTATTATAGGACTATTTCTCTCTTTACCATTTGTTTTTCATATACCTTTGACTATTGAATGTTCTTATAGGCACTTTAGTATTGCCAGTGTAATAGTATAGCTTCTGTCCCTCTCCTCGCCCCTACCTGGGTTCGAACCAGGAACACATCGACAACAGCCACCCTTGAAGCATCGTTACCCATCTCCCCACAAAAGCTGCGGCCCTTGCAGAGCAAGGGAAACAACTCATCCAAGAGAGCGAGTGACGTCACTGATTGAAACACTATTAGCGCGCACCCCGCTAACTAGCTAGCCATTTCACATCGGTTACACCAGCCTAATCTCGGGAGTTGATAGGCTTGAAGTCATAAACAGCTCAATGCTTGAAGCATTGCGAAGACCTGCTGGCAAAACACATGAAAGTGCTGTTTGAATGAATGCGTACGAGCCTGCCGCTGCCTACCATCACTCAGTTAGACTGCTATACCAAATCAGAGAGTTAATTATAACATAATAACACACATAAATACGAGCCTTTGGTCATTAATATGGTCGAATCCGGAAACTATCCTTTCAAAAACAAAACGTTTATTATTTCAGTGAAATACAGAACCGTTCTGTGTTTTATCTAACGGGTGGCATCCATAAGTCTAAATATTCCTGTTACATTCCACAACCTTCAATGTTATGTCATAATTACGTAAAATTCTGGCAAATTAGTTCGCAACGAGCCAGGCGGCCCAAAATGTTGCATATAACCTGACTCTGCATGCAATGAACGCAAGAGAAGTGACACAATTTCACCTGGTTAATATTGTCTGCTAATCTGTATTTCTTTTAGCTAAATATGCAGGTTTAAAAATATACGCTTCTGTGTATTGATTTTAAGAAAGGCATTGATGTTTATGTTTAGGTACAGTCGTGCCACGATTGTGCTTTTTTCGCAAATGTGCTTGTTAAATCATCCCCCGTTTGGCGAAGTTGGCTGTATTTTTTAGGAAGAAATAGTTTTCACACAGTTTGCAACGAGCCAGGCGGCCCAAACTGCTGCATATACCCTGACTCTGTTGCAAGAGAAGTGACACAATTTCCCTAGTTAAAAGAAATTCACGTTAGCAGGAAATATAAACTAAATATGCAGGTTTAAAAATGTAATCTTGTGTATTGATTTTAAGAAAGGCATTGATGTTTATGGTTAGGTACACGTAGGATCAACGACAGTCCTTTTTCGCGTATGCGCACCGCATCGATTATATTATATGCTAGATAAACTAGTAATATCATCAACCATGTGTAGTTAACTAGTGATTATGATTGATTGTTTTTATAAGAAGTTTAATGCTAGCTAGCAACTTACCTTGGCTTCTCACTGCATTCGCGTAACAGGCAGTCTCCTCGTGGAGTGCAATGTAAGGCAGGTGGTGCTAGCTAACCGTAAGGTTGCAAGATTGAATCCTCGAGCTGAGAAGGTAAAAATCTGTCATTCTGCCCCTGAACAAGGCAGTTAACCCACCGTTCCTAGGCCATAATTGAAAATAAGAATGTGTTTTTAATTGACTTGCCAAGTTAATTAAAGGTGTTTAAAAATGATTATTATTTTTTTTTAAACCATCAACTTGTGCACTTCTCCACTTGGATGAGAATTCACGAAAGGGCATTCTGTCAGCAGCCAGTGCAAGATTAGGTCTATGATAAAACAAATATTTTGGAAGTTTTTAACTAGTTATTTAACCAACTTGTGTGGCTTCTAGCCAAATAGCGTTGCACTTCTGTTGTCATCAGATGAAAATGAAGCCTATTTTCTGCCTAATGTGTTGCACTAATATACTTTTTGTGAAGGAAAACTATAGTCGCACGTCCCTGATTGCTCTATTGAAGCAAAAAAACACTGACTTTAAATATAAAGTGCGACCCCTGTCAACATTATTCAATTTCTGTTAGTCACATGTCTGTGGAACTTGTTCAGTTTGTCTCAGTTTAATCTTATGTTCATACAAATATTTCCACATGTTAAGTTTGCTGAAAATAAACGCAGTTGACAGTGAGATGTTTCTTTTTTTGCTGAGTTAATAATGAGGCTTGTACATTGTTTGTTTTTGACCAGTCCCTCATAGACATACTGTGCTCTGTGCTTTATGGTTTTGAAACTATTTGAACAGATTTTTTTTTAATTAGCTAACTGAAGATTACCTTCTACCGCCTACTGTATGTTATTCAATTGTCTGTGTAGCATTTATTTTAAAAAGTAAGATGAAACTTAACTGGAGAACTGATATAGCCTAGGCATAGCAGGTTGGAACATGGTTTCATGATGACTTGACTACTGGGAAGTGATATTGTACTGTTTTCAGATCTACAGCTGCAACTCTTTAGGCCTAGTAGTATCTATGCGAGAGTGAGAGAGATCTGATTTGGGTGGTTGCTCAAAGCCAATGCACTGTAGAATCACATCATGTTAGGCAGCCGTATACTCCATCCCTCCATGTGTAGACTGCAGAGCAGTGGTGAAACATGAGCTACCAGGGTCTTCATTCCTCAGAGGCCCAGAGAAATGGCAAGGGTCCTAATGCCTATTTTGGCAAGAGTCACAGGTTGCATGTAATGAGTATCCTACTCCTCTCTTTTACTATCAAAATAGTGTTTTGTGTGTGTGAATGTTTGAATCTAAAAGTGATCTTCCTCTTTCAGTTTCGTTTCACTCCATTCACTCTATTCTGCCATCTTTTATAACCACCCAGACACGTATTTGAGACGTTTAGGTTATTGATAAGGATTGTTTCAAATGAACCACTAGTTTGCTTAAATCCAATGTCCTCTGCTCTGTAAAATCAAACAAAATCCATTACTGCGGGGTAGAGCTGGGACGATACACCAAAAATGATCGACACCGACCATACCGATCACCTTTGGCAGGCATTTTGCTGACATAGTTCATTATGATAAGTAGCCTATACTAGAGAAATGTTCTGTTTGAAATGAAATAGGCTTGCTAATAGGGGTAATTGTTAATGTGGCAATTGATGGCTACAACCATCAAACTAGTTGTGATTTACAGGATCATTTAAAAAACGGTGGTGCACATTAATGGTATAAACATATCTTTCCATTTATCGTTAGCCCCATGGATGCCAGGTCTAGCCACTCATGACCACTCAAAACCCCCCAAAAGGCCTGAAAACGAGTGCACATTTTGTTCCCACATTTATCCAACAAACCCTTTTTCCATAACGTTTTTGAGCCAATTAAGGAATATCAACGTAACTAATGACATTATAAGCAATAATTATTGTGACATCAAGTAATAAACTAATTTGAATGTTGCAATAGAGAACTCGCCAAATCATTTCCCATCGGTGGATGTTGATTTAACTTGTTTGACTGCAATGATTAAGCGATAAGGCACGAGAGGGCCAATATACCTTGGCTAAGGGCTGTTCATTAGCATGATGCAACACAGAGTGTCTGGCTACAGCAGTTAGCCATGGTAGATTGGCTATCACAAACCAGATGTTACCACTAGAAACCGTTATAAATGGCCCATTTGCAAGATTGACTTGACATTTGAATAGGCATAGGCTACATACTAAACCCTGGGTTCATGATTGTAATTCAACTTTTCCATGGTTTGCTTAGATAGATGCAGATAGCCTGTAGCCCCTGATTTGCCTACATCTTATTTCAGATAGTCTATAGTAGCCTAGGCAAGATGTAAACTGAACGAGTTAGCAGCTTGCTTAGCTCAAATTAACAGAATAATTTTTTCAACATGACTAGCTTGGCGATTTCGAGACAAGAAGTGCTTGTTTTCCCCAAATGCCTGCTGGATTAGGCTACTGAGGAAGGGGTCATAATTTCAATCACTGAATTAAATATAAATTTTATATATATAGTACCAGTCAAAAGTTTGGACACCTATTTATTTAAGGGTTTTTCTTAATATGTTTTAAATGTTCGACATCAAAACTATGAAATAACACATATGGAATCATGTAGTAACCAAAAAAAGTGTTCAACAAATCTTAAATATAAAACAAAATGTTTTATATTTGAGATTCTTCAAAGTAGCTACACTTTGCCTTGATGACAGCTTTGCACACTCTTGGCATTCTCTCAACCAGCCTCACCTGGAATGCTTTTCCAACAGTCTTGAAGGAGTTCCCACATATGCCAAGCACTTGTTGGATGCTTTTCCTTCACTCTGCGGTCCAACTCATCCCAAACCATCTCAATTGGGTGGAGTTTGGGAGATTGGGGAGGCCATGTCATTTTATGCATCACTCTCCGTCTTGGTCAAATAGCCCTTACACCGCCTGGAGGTGTGTTGGGTCATTGTCCTGCTGAAAAACAAATGATAGTCCTGTTATTTACATTTACGAACAAATTCTTATTTACAATGATGGCCTACCCCTACTCCCAACCACTACCGGATGTGATGCAGCATGGATTCTAACTGCAGTGACGCCTCTTTCACTGAAATGCAGTGCCTTAGACCGCTGCTCCACTCGGGATGGCATATCTCTGCAGAATGCTGTGGTAGCCATGCTGGTTGTGTGCTTGAATTCTAAATAAATCACTGACATTGTCACCAGAAAAGCACCCGCACACCATCACACCTCCATGCTTCACGGTGGGAACTACATATGCGGAGATCATCCATTCACCTACTGTGTATCACAGAGTGAATCCGGTTGTCACCAAAAATCTCAAATTTTGACTCATCAGACCAAAGGACAGATTACCACCTGTCTAATTTCCATTGTTTGTGTTTATTGGCCCAAGCAAGTCTCCTCTTCTTATTTGTGTCCTATAGTAGTGGTTTCTTTGCAGCAATTGACCATGAAGGCTTTTTTCATGCAGTCTCCTCTGAACAGTTGATGTTGATATGTATCTGTTACTTGAACTCTGTGAAGCGTTTATTTGGGCTGCAATTTCTGAGGCTGGTAAAGCTAATGAACTTGTCTTCTGCAGCAGAGGTTTCTCTGGGTCTTCCTTTCCTGTGGTGGTCCTCATGAGAGCCAGTTTCATCATAGCACTTGATGGTTTTTGTGACTGCACTTGAGGAATTTTCCGGATTGACTGACCATGTCTTATCGTAATAATGGACTATCATTTCTCTTTGGTTATTTGAGCTGATCTTGCCATAATATGGACTTGTCTTTTACCAAATAGGGGTGGTATACAGAAGATGGCATATTCTTGTCACAACACAACTGATTGGCTCAAACTTGTTAAGGAAATAAATTCCACAAAGTAACTTTTACCAAGACACACCTGCTAATTGAAATGCATTCCAGGTGACTAACTCATGAAGCTGGTTGAGATAATGCCAAGAGTGTGCAAAGCAGTCATCAAGGCAAAGGGTGGCTACTTTGAAGAATCTCAAATATATAATATATTTTGATTTGTTTCACACTTTTTTGGTTATTACATGATTCCATGTGTTATTTCCTAGTTTTGATGTCTGCACTATTATTATACAATGTATAACATAGTAAAAATAAAAACCCTTGAATGAGTAGGTGTGTCCAAAATGTTTGGCTTGTACTGTATATGAACTGAATATGCTTGTCAACTTAATTAACTAAACTCGGCCATTAATATTTGCATAGGAACACAAGGCTACAACAACAACGTATTTTTAAAATGTATTTGCCAGCTCCAGGTAGGCTACACAAGTGACACATTTGTTTTGCAAAATCTCCAGTGATATAGTCATTTCAACATATATTTATTGTATCAAATTGTAGCCTACATTAGCATATACAATTATAGACTACTTGATTGCCAACATGCAAATGTATCATTCTGCACAATTAATGTCAGCTTCATTGAGGATTTTTCCCCACAATAGAAGCACATGAGGGAGTTACATAACTTCCATTTCAAATGTCCACTTGCCAGAATGTCAAGTTAAATAACCTACATACATCTGGTAAAACATCTGGTAAAAAGTTGTCATGACGTGCTGCTCTGTCTTCTCTCACTCATGACTCATGAGTCAATAGCGGACTAAGCTGCTTGCAGCGGTGCTCTTTCAGCGTGACCCCCCCCCCTACACTCACTCAGCAACAGCCTTCCTCATTACCCGATAGTCAGCAGCAGGAGACAGTGAAACAGATATATGGCATGGCGGCCGCGGTGCAACTTAGAAGTAGCCCAAAAACCCACAACCCGCGACCAATACATTTACACCCGTGATATTGTTTTCAAAGTAGCCCAATTTGCGGGAAAACCGCAGACATGGCAACCCAGGTTAGCGCATCAATTCAGGCGAGTTACTGCAATATGGATTTTTGTCCATATTGCCCAGCTCAACCTCAGGGGATCTGGTACTGTGAACACTCACCGCTTCAAAAAGTCTCTGCTTTATAGGATATATGCTGCTGTGTTTTATAGCAATCTATTTTCTCTCATTAATGTGTATTGTAATAGGTATGAAAACAGTAAGAGGATTATGCCTCTCTTCCCACTCCTTTTATTTTCATTTCTTCATCACCGTGAAGAATAGGAAATCTTGTCCATGAGCTTTTCCAAAGTGGTTGTGGGGGAGAAGCCTACTCAAACAGCACAAAGCACTCATCGTATCACTCCATTTTGAATCCATCTCTCAACCACACTAGAAGTGCACTCGCTGCCGTTTGGTGATATGTCCTTGGCGTTAAAACTTAACTGGTGTTGGAACATCCATACTTAGCATAGTGTAATTATTTCCCTATTAAACCCTGGGCATTAGGTTATCAACTAGCATTTTGACTTTGCCTAACTTTTCATAGACATAACTCCCCCGTGCAAGGGACAGGAGGCTATTCAGTGTGTAGGCAGGCTGGTGCAAGATCTGCCATCAGGAACAGTGGAAATGCTAGCAGCTGCTGGAGAGAGGTTCTGACACTCTTATATCCAGGATGCACTGACACATTAATCTCGAGCTGGTGGCCAAATAGCATTTAACCCTCCTCAATCTACATACAGCGAGACGGATTATTATTGTTCTGCAGAAAGCTGATAAGACTACCAAAACCCTGATAGGACGTATGACTTCAAACTGGCTTCATTTGGGTTGGTCAACTGTCCTGACTTGTTTGTGATTAGTTTCTCATCATGCCATTCTCTTCTCCCTACAGGTCGCTGTCTACAGGACCAAACCCATGATGTACCTCGCCTGCTCTGCAGCCCCACCAACATCCAGTCTGTAGAGGAAGCGGCCGCACCAGCATGTCCTCCCACCCCCAGTCTGTGCCTCAGGGCCGGAGGGCTGTGGACATCCGCCACCTGCCAAACCCTGCCAGTCTACCGCTGCAGCTGGCACGGGCACACACGGTAAGAGCCCTGAAACTAGCTGGAGGCAGGAACACTGGTACTTAGCGCCTTCACATGAAAGCTCAGTGTATAATGATGTACATGTAGATGTTACCTCGGCTCCCTTAGGTTAGCTGTCATTTTGTCAACAGAATTATCCTGCACCGAGTAACTACACTGTTGTGGCTACACTGTTATGCACACAAAGGATATGCCGCCCGAGAACCTGCTCCCTTATTAGATGTTTGAATTGAAAGTTAATGTTTTCATGGTGGAATCATTTTTAGGTTTCTCCATTATGCCCAAATGTCTTCCCTCATTTCTTAATCGCCATGACTGGTTTTTGAACGGGTCAGAGGGATATGTGTCTTGTCTTCCCAGAAGAGGCCCCTAGCTAGTAAGTAGGTTCATCTTGTGGCTTGACGTCCTGTGTCGGTGTGAGTTTCTCTCTCTGTTGTAAGGAGGGAATCCTAGGGTTACCCCCCCCCAGGATCCACACAGCTACCCCTGCTTGTTAATCCCTTCACTCCCACTTGTCATCATGCTGAGGAGGAGATGAGGGCAGATGGACAGTCCACAACCCACAGTTAGTTCCATCAGCCTCAGCTCAGTGAGAGAGGCACAGGTGTAGAGGAATGGCCACTCTCTCTCATATGTATGAGGTAAATGGAGAGAAAGGATGATAATGTAATGACCAGGAATGAAGAGCTAGATGGAGAGAGAAAACGAGAGAATGAGTGAATTAACAGAGGCACGCGACCATAGACTTGTCTCAGATTGGAAGATTTCTGGTGTGCTCTCCTCATGCGTTTCAGGATGTGGGACTGGTGGACTACCACCCTCACTCTCGGGACTACAGCTCACACCTGGCTCAGCCCCACCGCCGCCGGCCCTCTCTGCTGTCTGAGTTCCAGCCAGGGAATGAGAGGTACGTAGCTATCTACTACTGTACTAGACATGATAACACACACCATCTGCTCTCGCTCAGGACCCAGTATCCCCTGTTTTTTTTTTGATGTCTCAGGCTTTTCTAGAAGCCTCTGTCACCTTTGCTCATCACCTTAAATAACTTTTGAACCCTTTGACGTGTCCAATCATATATTTGTGATCATTGTTGAGTGGTCCCTGCAGCGTACCGTCGCAAATATCTGATTGGAACAGTAGCAACAGAACGTATGATGCAACAAACTCATCTAAATAGCATTGTTGTTTGAAAAGCATCTAAATAATGCTTTGTACTGATGGGAAATAAAGATCTTCACAAGTTTATTCCTCAATTATATATTTTATTGTGAAAGATAAATGTGAACTTCATCATCCAAGCATCACAATGAACACATCCACAGCCAAACGCATTCCATAAACCATTCTAAATAACCGGTTGCGCTGACAAAAAACTAAACATAAGTTAGAGATCTAACATCTATACTTGTTTACAATGCTCATCTCTGGTGAGCACAAGAGAGATGTAATATTGTTTAGAAAAGAGATGTGTCAGCTAAGCTAACAGCAGCTAAATTCTTTGATTGCAGCCATATTGGTTTGACAATCAAAAACTCCCTAATCCCAGAATGCCATTCACTAATAAGACATAAAGAAACAAAGTCAAAGATGGCTGCTCCCAATGCCCCAAAATCATGGACTTCGTTTGACCACTTTTCAGCATATTACAAATCTTCAATGTACTTGTTACAGTATAAACAAGATCCGGAGCACATTTCTTCTACAAGTTGTTTATAGTTTTTGACAAATCACAAAGCAAATAATGTTATCACCTCACAGATCATCACCCTAAATACAAGTGCGAAAGCTAAACAGGGTTGCCAGATTTAGAAAAATAATTTTAGGGGGGTTTATTTCAAGTCCATGGAGAGTAGAAATGGGGGATGGTATCGTGGGGGGATTTGGTGCAGGAAATACTGTGCATTCGGAAAGTATCCCTTTTCCACATTTTGTTACTTTACAGCCTTATTCTAAACTGGATTAAATAGTTTTTTTCCCTCATCAATCTACACACAATACCCCATAATGGCAAGTCGAAAAGTTTATTTTTTATTTTTTTTTAAATTTGTGCAAATTTATAACAAATAAAAAACATCACATTTACTTACGTATTCAGACCCTTTGCTATGAGACTCGAAATTGAGCTTAGGTGCATCCTGTTTCCATTGATCATCCCGCTTGGAGTTTGCCAAAAGGCACCTAAAGGACTCTGACCATGAGAAACAAGATTCTCTAGTCTGCTGAAACCAAGATTGAACTATTTGGTCTGAATGCCAAGTGTCACGTCTGGAGGAAACATGCACCGTTCTTATGGTGAAGCATGGTGGTGGAAAGCATCATGCTGTGGGGATGTTTTTCAGCGGCAGGGACTGGGAGACAAGTCAGGATCAAGGGAAAGATGAACAGTGGAAAGTACAGAGTGATCCTTGATAAACCTGCTCCAGAGCGTTCAGGACCTCAGACTCGGGTGACGGTTCAACTTCCACCAGAACAATGACCCTAAGCACATAGCCAAGACAACGCAGGAGTGGCTTCGGGTCAAGTCTCTGAATGTCCTTGATTGGCCCAGCCAGAGCCCGGACATGAACCCGATCGAACATCTCTGGAAACACCTGAAAATAGCTGTGCAGCGACACTCCCCATCCAACCTGACAAATTGTGAGAGGATCTGCAGAAAAGACTGTGAGAAACTCCCCAAATACAGGTGTGCCAAGCTTGTAGCGTCCCAAGAGGACTTGTGGCTGTAATCACTGCCAAAGGTGCTTCAACAAAGGACTGAGTAAAGGATCTGAATACTTACAGTATCAGTCAAAATTTTGGACACACCTACACACCTACATTGTAGAATAATAGTGAAGACAAACTATGAAATAACACATGGAATCATGTAGTAACCAAAAAGATGTTAAACAAATCAAGATATATTTTGTATTTGAGATTCTTCTAAGTAGCCACTCTTTGCCTTGATGACAACTTTGCACACTCTTGGCATTCTCTCAGCCAGATTCATGTGGAATGCTTTTCCAACAGTCTTGAAGGAGTTCCCACATATATGACCCGTTTCAATAAACTAGACTTATGACGCGGGTCACTACTTCACAGGAGAGCTGTTTGAACATAAACCACTCATTTGCTTGACTAATGTTGGCTAGCAAACATTCAACCTGGTTGGTTAGCTACCTGCAGATTCATGCAGGGTAGTGACTTCATGGGTTGGGATTATGGTTCATTGTTTAGCTAGCTAGCTACATGTCTTGACAAAAGACTCCACAATGCAAGTATGCATTTCAATAGAATGTCAATGCAACAACTGTTAATAGATGTACTAGCTGGTGAATTTGCTCTGGTTATCTACTCAGATTTCAGACCCCGGGTAAGATAGCCTAGCTAGCTACATTTTCAGATATTACACATTTCTAATTTTGAAAGTCTTTTTATTTCAGGTTAAAGTGTATTGCTAACTAGCGTTACGTGTATGATTTTATTCATATCTCGGAGCCATTTGCAGATTCATGCAGGGTAGTAACGTCATGAGTTGGGATTGTGGTTCATTGTTTAGCTAGCTAGCTACATGTCTTAAAGACTCTCATCTGAGTGTTCCAGCGCGCAGAATAACTGATGAATTTTCGAATGCTTAACCCAGTTGAATATGGCTGCTGTCAGTAAATGTCAGCAAAATTGAGTCATTAAATTGTTGCCAGCAGCACAGTTAGTCACCAACGCTCTGTATGACATGAAAACCAGCTCTGCACGGTTGAGTAAAAGGGTCACTGAGCTGTTCTCTCATTATGACCCAAACAAATACAAAAACAGAAATATACAAACAAGAGTACATAAACCTAAGACAGGGGTATTACATATCAAATGGTACATTTTCAATTTGTTCCCCGGGTTTGTTCTCCGCCCACTGAATTTTATGAAAAATAAACAATGGAAGTTAAATCAGGGTCCATATAATTTGGATCAAAATAAAACATAATATCAGTCTTTCAAATTAACATTAACATCTGACATACGAACCTTTCCAAAATAAATGGTCAGGAGTCTTTAGCTCACAACAATTAAATACACATTTGTTATCAGTAGCTATTTTGAATCTTTGTATAATAGTCTTTACAGGGGCGCTTGACTGCTGCTGTTATTACAGAATGCTCAGATCAACCCTTAGAGATGGGTGGGGCTGAAGCTTAAGAGGGTGTGAACGATGCTGAATGGCTGTCGAAGAAATCCCAAAACATTCAAGGCCATTTTCTCAAAAGTGAGTCTACAAGTTTATCAACTTTTAAAACAAAATGACTTTCCCCCCGTTGTTCCTCAACTATAGTGTATGATATACCATTTTGTAGCTCTGAGTCTCTACTTTTTTTCAGATTTTGCTACATACAGTTGAAGTCAGAAGTTTACATACACCTAGGTTGGAGTCATTTAAAATTCATTCTCAACCACTCCACAAATTTCTTGTTAACAAACTATAGTTCTGGCAAGTCAGTTAGGACATCTACTTTTTATGACACAAGTAATTTTCCCAACAATTATTTACAGACAGATTATTTCACTTATAATTCCAGTTGGTCAGAAGTTTACATACACATAGTAGACTGTGCCTTTAAACAGCTTGTAACATTCCAGAAAATGTCATGGCTTTAGATGCTTCTGATAGGCTAATTGACATCAGTTGAGTCAATTGGAGGTGTACCTGTGGATGTATTTCAAGGCCTACCTTGAAACTCAGTGCCTCTTTGCTTGACATCATGGGAAAATCAAAAGAAATCAGCCAAGACCTCAGAAAAAAATTTGTAGACCTCCACAAGTCTGGTTCATCCTCGGGAGCAATTTCCAAATGTCTGAAGGTACCACGTTCATCTGTACAACAATAGTACACAAGTATAAACACCATGGGACCACGCAGCCGTCATACCACTCAGGAAGGAGATACGTTCTGTCTCCTAGAGATGAACGTACTGTGGTGTGAAAAGTGCAAGTTAATCCTTGAACAACAGCAAAGGACCTTGTGAAGATGCTGGAGGCAACAGGTACAAAAGTATCTATATCCACAGTAAAACACGTCCTATATTGACATAACCTGAAAGGCCGCTCAGCAAGGAAGAATCCACTGCTCCAAAACCGCCATAAAAAGGACAGACTACAGGTGGTACTTTTTGGAGAAACGTCCTCTGGTCTGATGAAACGAAAATAGAACTGTTTGACCATAATGACCATCGTTATGTTTGGAGGAAAAAGGGGGAGGCTTGCAAGCCGAAGAACACCATCCCATCTGTGAAGCACGGGTGTGGCAGCATCATGTTTTGGGGGTGCTTTGCTGCAGGAGGGACTGGTGCACGTCACAAAATAGATGGAATCATGAGGCAAGAAAATTATGTGGATATATTGAAGCAACATCTCAAGACACATCAGTCAGGAAGTTAAAGCTTGGTCGCAAATGGGTCTTCCAAATGGACATTGGCCCCAAGCATACTTCCAAAGTTGTGACAAAATGGTTTAAGGACAACAAAGTCAAGGTATTGGAGTGGCCATCACAAAGCCCTGACCTCAATCATATAGGACATTTGTGGGCAGAACTGAAAAAGCTGGTGTGAGCAAGGAGGTCTACATACCTGACTCAGTTACACCAGCTCTGTCAGGAGGAATGGGCCAAAATCCACCCAACTTATTGTGGGAAGCTTGTGGAAGGCTACCTGGAACGTTTGAGCCAAGTTAAAAATTTAAAGGCAATGCTACCAAATACTAATTGAGTGTATGTTAACTTCTGACCCACTGGGAATGTGATGAAAGAAATAAAAGCTGAAATAAATCATTCTCTCTACTATTATTCTGACATTTCATATTATTAAAATAAAGTGGTGATCCTAACTGACCGAAGACAGGGAATCTTTACTAGGATTAAATGTCAGGAATTGTGAAAAACAGAGTTTAAATGTATTTGGCTAAGGTGGATGTGAACTTCCGACTTCAACTGTAAGAACGATTTGAGCTGGTCGGTCAAATATTCTGAGCATTTGTTGGCTGCTTTTCCTTCACTCTGTGGTCCAACTCATACCAAACCATCTCAATTGGGTTGAGGTCAGGTGATTGTGGAGGCTAGGTCATCTGATGTAGCACTCATCACTCTCTTTCTTTGTCAAATAGCCTATCCAGAGCCTGTAGTCATTTTCCTGAAAAACAAATGATCGTCCCAATAAGCGCAAACCAGATGGGACGGCGTATCGCTGCAGAATGCTGTTGTAGCCATGCTGGTTAAGTGTGCCGTGATGTCTAAGTAAATCACTGACCGTGTCACCAGCAAAGCACCCCCACACCATCACACCACCTCCATGCTTCACGGTGGGAACCACACATACAGAGGTTATCCGTTCACCTACTCTGCGTCTCACAAAGACACAGTGGTTAGAAATAGAATCTCAAATTTAGACTCCTCAAAGCAAATGACAGATTTCCACTGGTCTTATGTCCATTGCTCGTTTTTCTTTGCCCAAGCAAGTCTCTTCTTATTGGTGTCCTTTTAGTAGTGTTTTTTTGTTGCAGCAATTTGACCATGAAGGCCTGATTCACGAAGTCTCCTCTGAACAGTTGATGTTGAGATGTGTCTGTTACTTGAACTGTGTGAAACATTCATTTGGGCTGCTATTTCTGAGGCAGTTAACACTAATGAACTTATCCTCTGCAGCAGAGGTAACTCTGGGTCTTCCTGTGGCTATATATATAGTCATGCTTTTTCTGAGGATGAGTCTTGATGAGTAGTTATGAATTATTTATATGCATTCAATGAATTTTGCATGGCATACAGAGGGTAGGCCTTGAGCACAGAGTCATTATTCTTCATCAGTTGATTGAAGTAGCCAATATTCCTGCATATGTTACCTGGGAAAAGTACAAGAGAAATACTTCACACTTTAGTTATCTTCAACAAACGCTTTTCTCATGAGGTCATCTGCAACTGGATTCTATTCGCATGGCTGTCCAAGCAGTGCTGTGCATCAGTGTCTCTCCGGGAGGTCTTCATATATTAATTTGAATTAGTTCACTGTCTGTTCTCTCCTCCCCATCTTTCTTTGTAGTTGAAATGGAGGTCCTGTCTCCGGAGGTCAAGTGAGTTGGGCAACATTACCCTCAGGAATGTTACGGGCACACATTGGCCGACACCAGATGTTCAGTGTGTGGGTAATGTGGAGCAGTGTGTGGCTAACAATTTGTGTGTGGCTGGCTGTGTCTTCCAGTATCAGTCAGACAGGATTACGGGCTCTCTGGGACTTTATTTTTGAAGAACCTGCCCAGGGATCATTGTGTTCTTCCTCAACCACTGCAGTTCTCTGTTCTCTACTGTACACAGAAAAGGGACAGGACTCCACTAGTTCTGTCAACACATGAACACCACACTGTTCTCTCGCTCTTCCCAAGAGGACATTGATTAGCAGCCAATCCTGAAAAGTAAAACCATGAGGGAATAACAGCCTAGTCTCTATGAACATGTTCTTCTTTCAGGGGGCATGGGTGAGCTGTGTGATTTTAGCAGGTCTAGTACCATATGTGTTGTTCAATAAATAAAATATAATAGGACTTCATCTTATTAAGCTGTTATTAGAGATTACATTTCTTGTTTTCGTCAGTGATTAGCTGCAGGTTGTGCTGAGAGGCATCAGCTTGTGTGAGTCCCCAGTCAAGATTTAAACTATCAGCATTCCCTCATTTGATCAGCATTCCTTCATCCATACCTTCAGGCTATGCTCAAATCCTTGCCTTTTAATCTCACCTCCACTGTGATGATCCATTTGAAGAAAGAAGTTCAAATGCAGATTGAAACATGGTTGTTGTGGATGTTGTTTCAAAGCCCAACACAATGAAATGCACAGCGCTTTTTAAGGTGATGATTCATTCAAAACATCCATATGCGTATTAGAGCTTCTGCATAGGCCCCATGAGCCCGGAAAAAAACAACCAGAATAAAAATGATGATTATGCCTTTATAATACATGACCTATCGCATATTACGCATGGCAGAAAAACATAAAACAAAACTGATTTTAAGATGTCTTTGAAACATAATTGGTTTAGCCTATACTCCAAAATTTGAGTAATTGCCTTTGAGTGTGGAGTGTATTATGCATACCAGATGGACTGGTTACCTTATGCTCCAACATTTCTATCAATGAGTCTGGGAGAGAACGTATAGCCCTAGGCGATGCTGCTGGTTCATTGATTAGGCGGGATGGCTTACAGTTAGCCTAAAATTAGTGAATTTGAATAGCCTAGTAATAGGATATTTTTTTATATTTTCATAATGAATTATGTGACACATTACCTTTTAGCTATACAGAATATCTCACCATCATGCGTTTCCATCTCCTCACTCTCCTTTATTCCTTTCTGGAGCCCACAGTTTAGTAATTTTGTTTTGTTGGGAAAACATATCGATGTTCCCAAACAGATTTCACTTTGTTTCCCAAATGAAGCACTGGGTAGCTGCAGGAAAAAGGTACGAGCGCCCATGGCATACAGAGTTTGGGCGGAATATCACCTGTCGTGCAGCGAGAGCATGTTCCTCAAACAGGAATATCACCTGTCGTGCAGCGAGAGCATGTTCCTCAAACAGGAATATCACCTGTCGTGCAGCATGTTCCTCAAACAGGAATATCACCTGTCGTGCAGCGAGAGCATGTTCCTCAAACAGGAATATCAGCATGTTCCTCAAACAGGAATATCACCTGTCGTGCAGCGAGAGCATGTTCCTCAAACAGGAATATCACCTGTCGTGCAGTGAGAGCATGTTCCTCAAACAGGAATATCACCTGTCGTGCAGCGAGAGCATGTTCCTCAAACAGGAATATCACCTGTCGTGCAGTGAGAGCATGTTCCTCAAACAGGAATATCACCTGTCGTGCAGTGAGAGCATGTTCCTCAAACAGGAATATCACCTGTCGTGTTCAGCGAGAGCATGTTCTCAAACAGGAATATCACCTGTCGTGCAGCGAGAGCATGTTCCTCAAACAGGAATATCACCTGTCGTGCAGTGAGAGCATGTTCCTCAAACAGGAATATCACCTGTCGTGCAGTGAGAGCATGTTCCTCAAACAGGAATATCACCTGTCGTGCAGCGAGAGCATGTTCCTCAAACAGGAATATCACCTGTCGTGCAGCGAGAGCATGTTCCTCAAACAGGAATATCACCTGTCGTGTGCATGTTCCTCAAACAGGAATATCACCTGTCGTGCAGTGAGAGCATGTTCCTCAAACAGGAATATCACCTGTCGTGCAGTGAGAGCATGTTCCTCAAACAGGAATATCACCTGTCGTGCAGTGAGAGCATGTTCCTCAAACAGGAATATCACCTGTCGTGCAGTGAGAGCATGTTCCTCAAACAGGAATATCACCTGTCGTGCAGTGAGAGCATGTTCCTCAAACAGTGGTTGATGCAAGTAGTGAAATAAGTGTGATAATTATTTCTCAGCTATTCATGTTAAACACACACGCTGCTATAAAATGAAATTCGCCTACAAAATGGCCCGGCGGGAAAGCGCTTGGCCGTTCGCTATTCGAGTGCATACAGATGACATATATATTTTTCCCCTGTTCCTGCCCATTTGATAATGTGCCATTCTAAATTTAAACTAATTTGACATATTAGTAAAGACAAGATTAAATTGAGAATAGTTTGATGGTGAAAATATCCCTTGACGAGAGAACAGCTGTGCAGCCCGAGGCAAGGAACAGAGTGCAAGCTTTATTTGCTCCTTTCTCAAATCATCAATAGCTTATAGTCGCACCATGCAGCCCATATATGTGACCGATTCGGTCTTATGTAGCAACATTTGAAATGGTTTTTACGTTGGATAAAAGTAGACTCGGAGCTAGAAAATGGTAAATCATACACTACATTTGAGGAACAATGGGAAAGTAATTCTGCTTTGAAAGTTGATGATAAACTTGTAACCCCACTTTTGTGTAAATGGCTCTTCTTCATCTACACCCATTCAGCATCGTTCACACCCTCTTAAGCCTTAGCCCCACCTATCTCTTTAAGGATTCACAGGTGCTAAGAGAGTAGTTTAGTGAACAACCAATCTGACTTGGGTGCAGGTCATATTGTTCTTCACTTTACTGTCTCTGGTAAACACACACTATATCAAATAAAATGTTTGTTTATTTGTCACATGCACAGGATGCAGAAGGTGTAAATTGTACAATGAAATGGTTACTTGCATAGTAGCAATATCAAAAACAAAACGTGTCCAGATAAAGATATTTTATAATTATTAGATGACGCTTACCTGACACACTTGTCTAAATTCATGGTTCATGTGAAGGAAATGCTATAACCACCCCTCAACCACATCTGGCTAAGTGGATGGGTCACTATGGTCTAGACATGTACACATGTTAATCCACCTCTGGCCTGCTCGCCTCCCTACCACTGAGGAAGTACAGTTCCTGCTCAGCCCAGTCAAAACTGTTCGCTGCTCTGGCCCCCCAATGGTGGAACAAACTCCCTCACGACGCCAGGACAGCGAAGTCAATCACCACCTTCCGGAGACACCTGAAACCCCACCTCTTCAAGGAATACCTAGGATAGGATAAAGCAATCCTTCTCACCCCCCCCCCTTAAATGATTTAGATGCACTATTGTAAAGTGGCTGTTCCACTGATGTCAGAAGGTGAATTCACCAATTTGTAAGTCGCTCTGGATAAGAGCGTCTGCTAAATGACTTAAATGTAAATGTGTTAATGTTATCACCCACAGACACACCTGGTTAACTTGATGGGTCATGTAATCATCTGGTGGAGCTGGATGGCTAGCAGGCTAAACAATGAACCAGCATAATCCCAACTCATACTACTACCAGTAAAAACATTGTCATAGCTGTAGAATTAATCTGCAGGTAGCTAAAGCTAACAACTAGGTCCAACGTTAGCTAGCTAACATTAGGCTGTAGCTAGGATTGCAAATGGATTTCTGATTCAATTAAGATTATTACACAGATCATACATGTAATGTTAGCAGGTTTCCTCCAGATGTGACAATTGGCATTCAGGCCAAAGAGTTCATTCTTGGTTTCATCACGCCAGAGAATCTTGTTTCTCATGGTCCTTTAGGTGCCTTTTTGGCAAACTCCAAGCAGGCTGTCGTCGCTCTGGATAAGAGCGTCTGCCAAATGACTTAAATGTAAATGTAAATGTGCCTTTTACTGAGGAGTGATTGGCTTCCGTCTGGCCACTTTATCATAAAATCCTGATTGATGGAGTGCTGCAAAATGGTTGTCCTTCTGCAATGTTTTCCCATCTCCACAGAGGAACTCTGGATCTCTGTCAGAGTGACCATCGGGCTCTTGGTCACCTCCCTGACCAAGGCCCTTCTCCCCCGATTGCTCAGTTTGGCCTGGCGGCCAGCTCTATAGGAATAGTCTTGGTGGTTCCAAACTTCTTCCATTTAAGAATGATGGAGGCCACTGTGTTCTTGGTATCCTTCCCCAGATATGTGCCTCGACACATTCCTGTTTTGAGGCTGTACGGACAAGTCCTCCGACTTCATGTTTTGGTTCTTGCTATGACATGCATTGTCAACTGTGGGACCTTATTGACAGGTGTGTACCTTTCCAAATCGAATTTACCACAAGTGGACTCCATTCAAGTTGTAGAAACATCTCAAGGATGATCAATGGAAACAGGATGCACCTGCTTTCAATTTTGAGTCTCATAGCAAAGGGTCTGAAAACTTATGTAAATAAGGTATTTCTAAAAACCTGCATTTGCTTTGTCGTTATAGGATATTGTGTGTAGATTGAGAATTTGTTTAAATTTAAATCCATTTTAGAATAAAGCTGTAACATAACAAAATGTGGAAAAAGTCAAAGGGTCTGAATATTTTCAGAATGTTATGATATGTTTACTAAGATTTTCTAAGGTTTGTATCATTCACAACTAAAGTTGCCAAATAAGTCTACATCTAGCCTGTAGGACCTGTTTCAAATGAATATTTTTACACTCGCTCTGTAATGGGAAAAATATCCTTTCTAATTTATTCTATTCTTCCTACTGTAAAAGAATACTGACACAGGACTTATAAGCATATCTTGTCAGCTAATTGAACAAGCCAGATAACATGTATCTACAGTAGGCCAACTCAGTCTGTTCACCTGAAATACATTTTCTTCATATCATACTGTTTCTCTAGACCTGCCTAAATTAAATAATGGATTTATTGTGATGGTGTACATTAAAGTTTTGTTTTAGACTTTTTTTAAATGCAAATGATCCAAAGGTGCTCAACAGCGTTGTTTTGAGGCCAAGAGATGCTAAACGTGTTTATGTTTAATTAAAGGTCTTTTGCATGACAATAACCAGCTGGCAACATTTCATGACCGCCACAGCCCTATCTGTACCATGGTCTTGTAGTGGATGCAAGGTTTGACTGGAAGCTAGTGGAGTGTTCTGAGGAGCGGGTGACTTGGGAGAGCTTGGGAAGGTTGAACACCTGGCGGACTGGAGCGTTCTGGATAAGTTGCAGGGGTTTGATGATAGAAGCGGGGAGCCCAGCCAACAGCGAGTTGCAGGTATTCAGGCGGGAGTTGACAGTGCCTGGATTAGGACCTGCACCGCTTCTTCTGTGAGGTAGGGTCGTACCCTACGGCTGTTGTAGAGCATGATCCTGCAGGAGCGAGTCACTTCTTTGATGTTTGCAGAGAACAACAAGGTGTTGTCCAGGGTCAAGCCAAGGTTCTTTGCACTCTGGGAGGGACACCGTGGAGTTGTCAACCATGATGGAGAAGTCTTTGAGCGGGCAGGCCTTGCCTGGGTGTAAGAGCAGCTCAGTCTTGAAGAGGTTGAGCTTCAGGTGGTGGGACGACATCCAAGCTGAGATATCTGCCAGGCGCACAGAGATGTTGCCGCCTGTGTGTCAGAAGGGGGAAGGAGAAAAGTAGTTGAATGTCATCCACATAGCAATGATAGGAGAGACAATGTGAGAATATGTTGGAGCCAAGGGACTTGGTGTATAGAGGAAAGGGCCTAGAACCGCGCCCTGGGGGACACCAGTCGTGAGAGTACGTGGTACAGACACAAATCCTATCTCTGACACCTGGTAAGAGCAGCCTACCAGGTAGGGTGCAATCCAAGAGTGTGTGGAGCCTAATGCCTTGCCTGAGAGAGTGGAGAGGAGGATCTGATGGTTCACAGTGTCGAAAGCAGTGGATAGATAGATTTCGGAAGATGAGAACAGTGGAGAGAGAGTCAGCTATGGCAGAGTGGAGAGCAGAGCCTCCTTGGCATAGAGAAGAGCGGTCTCGGTTGAGTGACCCAAGACTGCTCAAATAACATTTTTCTCAGCATTAGCTGAAAAAGGAGACCTTTGTCTGTCAAAAAAATAGATGCGCAAGCATGAGTGATGTGCTCGCATTAGGCAATCTGTTGGTTTGCCCTGTGCGGAAACAATATCATTTATTTGAACTCAAGATGTATGTTCTAGCATATTCTCTGAAGGACACTTTAGCTCAATATTTTCCCTTTCATTGCTTTCACTGTATGTTTTTCCTGAGGCACTGCACTCTGTCTAGGCTATTGCATCATGTATATGTTATCCTATCCATTTTTGAACAACTATCAAACAATTGTCTCGATGATGTTCAGTTTGTGTGCCATTCAGTGGAAGGGTAAACCCATTTGTATCTTTTTGACATTCTCTCCTTATTGTTTTGCTATTACTGTACTCTATTTTGTTCCCTAATCCTACCATGGAGCTCCTACTCCTGGCCCCCTCTCTCTCTCCCAGCCTCCCCTGCTCTCTGCACAGCTGCAGAGTTGAGCTGGTCCTTGGAGGGGATGGTAGTAGAGAGATTGGCAGAGTCACAAACGCGTAGTGTTTTCACGATAACGCAGCGCTATCAGCACGCATGATCTGTGCTCTGCTCATAATGGGGCCTGAGCCAGTGAGAGACTACTGGAGCCGTTGTTGTTTCTTGTCACTGCGCTGCGCACCGCTACCCCTCGCCGTCCCTCACCCCTCTACCCTACCTCCCATACCTCTCTCTCATTTTCACTCCTGACAAATCCTCCCCGGGGAACAGATTTTGTTGCACACTCACGCTTAAGATTGGAGAGAGAAAAGTGGGGTGGGGGGGTAGTATAAAAAAATCCACAGATCTTGATGTGATTATGTAAGTGCCAAGCCTCTATGGAAATCAGAGTGTGTGTGTCAGGAAAGGGAGTAAGCAGGAGGAAGGGCTTTCACACACCATCTGGGTTTTCATATTCTTTTTTGCAACACTGTTTAAGAAATTATACACAGAAAAGTCCGTAATTTTGCAGTCCAGGCCACCCCAATTACACCTTTCAGATTCAGCATTGCATAAGTAATAAATATGTCCTTGCTACATTCCTGCTGTCTAGTCATTGGGGACAATATAGCAGAATGGGTCTAAATGATTATAGTAGCACTGGTGTCCTGCAAGACAAACACTCTCTGCTCCCTGGCACTAAAATAAACCTCACAGTAGGCCTTTGTGGCTCTGTACTGGCAATTATGGTTGGTTCCCAGTTCCATTTTGACATTAGCATTACTGATGCTGTTTTCACATAGGACGTACGGTTTATTTTTTCAGGCAAATGTTTAAATGACGACAAACGGGCCCATTTTTACCACATTCTTGTCTGCCTACGCCTTTTGTGTCTACCGTGCGCATGCCAGTGACTTGAGGTGTGCAGATGTGGGTGGGAATCTATTTTAACAGATCCATTGACTCTACAGCATCAAAAATAAATTCAACTTAATTATTTTAGGCAGGTCCTAAGAGATATTACAAGACTAATAAAATGTATTTTCTAAATAATAGGATGGCATATTTGGAGTTTTATGTCCAAATGAATGAAATCTATAGTTAATTATTTGGTTCATTAAACAGACAAGACACACCTACCCCGATGAATCAACGCACATATACTGAGTGTATAAATCTGCTCTTCCCATGACATACTTACCAGGTGAATGTTATGATCCCTTATTGATGTCACCTGTTAAATCCACTAAAGTCAGTGTAGATGAAGGGGAGGAAACAGGTTAAAGAATAATTAAGACCTGGATTATGTATGTGTGCCATTCAGAGGGTGAATGGGCAAGACAAAATATTTAACTGCCTTTGACCGTGTTATGGTAGTAGGTGCCAGGCGCAGGCGTTTGAGTGTCAAGAACTGCAACGCTGCTGAGTTTTTATTTTTTAAAGTTTTTTTTATAACTCTCAACAGTTTCCTGTGTGTATCAAGAATGGTCCACCACCCAAAGGACATCCAGCCAACCTGACACTGTGGAAAGCATTGGAGTCAACATGGGCCATGCCTGTTCCTAATGTTCTGTGCACACAAATATTGTGTCTTTAGATATTTTTTGTCAGATGTTACTATGGAATACTGAAGTATAAGTACATGCATTTCATAAGTGTCAGACTTATTGACAATTACATGAAGATGATGCAAAGAGTCAATATTTGCAGTGTTGACCCTTCTTTTTCAAGACCTCTGCAATCTGCCCTGGCATGCTGTCAATTAACTTCTGGGCCACATCCTGACTGACTGACCCATTCTTGCATAATCAATGCTTGGAGTTTGTGGGTTTTTGTTTGTCCACCCGCCTCTTGAGGATTGACTGCAAGTTCTCAATGGGATTAAGGTCTGGGGAGTTTCCTGGCTATGGACTCAAAATATCGATGTTTTGTTTCCCGAACCACTTGGTTATCACTTTTGCCTTATGGCAAGGTGCTCCATCATGCTGGAAAAGGCATTGTTCGTCACCAAACTGTTCCTGGATGGTTGGGAGAAGTTGCTCTCGGAGGATGTGTTGGTACCATTCTTTATTCATGGCTGTGTTCTTAGGCAAAATTGTGAGTGAGCCCACTCCCTTGGCTGAGAAGCAACCCCACACATGAATGGTCTCAGGATGCTTTACTGTTGGCATGACACAGGACTGATGGTAGCGCTCACCTTGTCTTCTCTGGTCAAGCTTTTTTCCCGGATGCCCCAAACAATTGGAAAGGGGGAAAATGACTTTACCCCAGTCCTCAGAGAAAATGAATTTACCCCAGTCCTCAGCAGTCCAATCCCTGTACGTTTTGCAGAATATCAGTCTGTTCCTGTTGTTTTTCCTGAAGAGTAGTGGCTTCTTTGCTGCCCTTCTTGACTCCAGGCCATTCTCCAAAAGTCTTCGCCTCACTGTGCGTGCAGATGCACTCACATCTGTCTGTTGCCATTCCTGAGCAAGCTCTGTACTGGTGCTGCCCGGATCCCGCAGCTGAATCAACTTTAGGAGACGGTCCTGGCGCTTGCTGGACCTACTTGGGCGCACTGAAGCCTTCTTCACAACAATTGAACCGCTCTCCTCGAAGTTCTTGATGATCCGATAAAATATTGATTTAGGCGCAATCTTACTATCAGCAATATCCTTGCCTGTGAAGTCCTTTTTGTGCAAGGCAATGATGACAGCACGTGTTTCCTTGCAGGTAACCGTGGTTGACAGAGGAAGAACAATGATTCCAAGCACCACCCCCCTTTAGAAGCTTCCAGTCTGTTTTTCAAACTCAATCAGCATGACAGAGTGATCTCCAGCCTTGTCCTCGTCAACACTCACACCTGTGTAAATGAGAGAATCATTGACATGTCGTCAGCTGGTCCTTTTGTGGCAGGGCTGAAATGCAGTGGGAATGTTTTTGGGGGATTCAGTTCATTTGCATGGCAAAGAGGGACTTGGCAATTAATTGCAATTCAACTGATCACTCTTCATAACATTCTGGAGTATATGCAAATTGCCATCATACAAACTGAGGCAGCAGACTTTGAAAATTAATATTTGTGTCATTATCAACTTTTGGCCACGACTGTATATTTGTGGGTATGAATATAACAGAATAAAATACAAAAAAATGTATCAACACTACGTTATCAAGTTATATTTTGAAACCGAGCCCAAGCCCATGCTTTTTTGATCCACGTTTAATCTCTTTCCTACCCTTACTCCACTTTGTTAGGGAGCAGGTGTAGTGTCTGACATTGAGAGTATCTTCATCATGATACCGATCAAAAATAATAGCAATCCTATTTTCAAAATCATGTGAGTATCGTGTTCATATTCCACAGCCTCCGTGTGCTTTTGGTACGCAATTGAGGCCTAGCCTTGATTTGGGTGACATTATTGCATACTAAATGTTTATGATCAGATAGAAACAAGAAAACGAATAGATGAGCCAAACCGCCTCCACTTATTTGCCCAGCTACAAACCAATTAACCAAATAGCCTATACAGATTGAGATTCTGTGAAACAAAATCACATGGAAAAGCAGTTGAAGTTCCAGGCTTTTGGTCGGGAGTAGTCCTAGGCTACGAAGCAACTGTGAGTGAAGAGCAAAAATATAAAACTTGTTAAACTACATAACATGCTGGCTAACTGTGAGCAGCGCTCTCCTCAATTTCTCCAGCCTAATTCTAGTCTAACCAATATCAAAACAGAGATTCATTGAAAACCAAAAATATTACCTTTTATTTTATTTAGCAAGACAGGTCCCCGCGCTTATCTCAAAGCGTCCCAATCAAAACTTTGCAGAAATTATTATCTAGTTGACCACACGGGGGTAAGCTATTGCTTAAAACGTATTACAATGATTAGATGACTTGGGGAATTTAAGTAAGAAACAATTTCATACATGCCTTCAGTTGCATTAGCCTACTTTATTCCAATATCTTCGTCATTCAATGATATTTATTCCCACAGTAATTATTTATGAATCCATTCAGTTGTGGTTAAGATAACAGTTCATGCTTGGTGGTGGGCTATACAAAGGGATGGGAGAAGTGACTCGCAAAGTTTAGAACTGGCAGGAGGATGGTTAAATGGTGCTGCCTAGCATCCATCAAGAGTTTAAGAACATAGTGCGTGCCAATACTGCCTCGGCATTACAGCTATGTTTCATACAAAGCCGTAGGCAGAAGTTTACAGAAATGATTGCTAGGTCGTTAGGTGGAAATAAGTTTCTGCTTTGATATCGGCAATACCTTTCAGATAAGGAAAAAGCTAAATAAAGTTGGTGGGAAAATGTGTTCGTATGAAAGCGATGACATTTCAGCTTCTAGGCCAACCTAAAAATGCCTTGAAGGCAGGCATTTAGAAAGTCATGGCCTCATATGGAACAGAGCAACATTTACCAGTGATTAACATTTACTGATGTAAGTAGTTAACCTATTATTCAAAGCTTTTCATTTCACAAAATATTGACGCAAACAGACGTCTTTTACAAACCCTTGTTTATAAAGTTTATACTTTATTGTTTGAATTCCCTGAGTTTGATGAATAGCATGTTTGAGTTTAAAACCACACATAAAGCAGACCATGACTTATCATATTACAGCCCAGCTCCCCCCTCCTTCCCCTCTACCCATGACTTTGGTCATGTAATTGTTAGCATTCCAGGCCACCCAGCTCTTTTCTGATTGTGTGGTACAGTACAGGGATGTTGCAGGGGAGGTCAGACTAGACGCCACACATGGTTTTGGGCTTTTGTGTGTGCCTAGTGAGTACTGACCACTTGACAATGCAAAGCTCAACAAATTTGAAGAGCAACTAGGCTTTATGCTTTGTTTTATTGTAGTGTATTTGTCTGAGTCTGAAGGTCTTTTACTGAACTATGTACCTTTACATTTTGGGGGTCTGTTTGATCTGCCTCAGTATTCCAGTCTACTGAAAAACTCCCTCTGAGTCATGGGCTTTGCTTAGACACGCCATTAGCTTATCATGTCAGACTGTACAGCAGACACAAGTAATATTTAAGGTCATTATGACTTTCAAGTTTTTAGCCAATCACCCAGGGTTTGTGTGCAGACATGGAATGCATCAGGTAGGCTAGTATGTGAAGGCAGTATGCTGCTCTGAGTGAGTAAAATAATGAGTGGCCTAATTGTTCTCGTGTAGTTTCCTCGTTTTTTAGACCACTCACCGTGTTGGCCTTACAAATGGATGAGCTGAACATTAGTCATGTTGTCAAATCCCACAGCTCCCGAGGAACATTATCTGTT
Organism: Oncorhynchus masou masou; assembly: GCF_036934945.1. Lineage (NCBI taxonomy): Eukaryota > Metazoa > Chordata > Actinopteri > Salmoniformes > Salmonidae > Oncorhynchus > Oncorhynchus masou. The sequence continues at coordinate 25,791,506 of NC_088212.1, read as the reverse complement.
TTGAGTGTTTCATGGATTGCCACTTTTTCATGTAGCACAGTTGTGTTCCCAAGTGACGAAGCACTTCTACCACTGTACTGTGGGGGTGGAGGAGCTCTCAGGAATGGATATCGGCAACCACTCGAAGGAGAAATCTGTCATCCTCAAAGAAGCCATTCAGCATAATGACTCAATATTACTCTGATACATCATATAGTCCTAATACACAATGGAACATTTTGTTAATAGAGGGCTTTTGTCGACCCACTAACATTGAACGTGATCTGTGTGATTTGATTTAACAAACTTACAATTCTAAATAGTTTAAAAAATGTATTTATTACATTTTCATTTGCACAGAGCTGCCCTGGTGCCAGTTTGCCAATGTGTCCTCCTGCTAGTCTGCTAGAGGGCAATTCCACTGTAATGAAGTTGCGCTGAGACTCAGATTTGTCACTTAAAATGTACAGTGCCTTCCGAAAGTATTCACACTCCTTCACTTTTCCCACATTTTGTTGTGTTACAGCCTAAATAATGAATTGATTGAATTGAGATTTTTTTGCCACTGGCCTACGCGCTATTCCCCATAATGTCAAAATATAATTATTTTACAAATTAATTAAAAATTAAAAATGACATGTCTTGTGTCAATAAGTATTCAACTCCTATGATATGGCAAGCCTAAATATGTTCAGGACTAAAGACGTGCTTAACAAGTCACATACGTTGCATGGCCTCAGTCTGTTTGCAATAATAGTGTTTAATGATTTTTGCATGACTACCTCATCTCTGTACCCCACACATACAAATACCTGTAAGGTCCCTCAGTCGAGCAGTGAATTTCAAACAGATACAATCACAAAGACAGGGGAGGTTTTCCAAGTCCTCACAAAGAAGGGCACCCATTGGTAGATGGGTGGGAAAAAAGCAGATATTGATATCCCTTTGAGCATGGTGAAGTTATTAATTACACTTTGGATGGTGTATCAATACACCCAGTCACTACAGAGATACAGGAGTTCTTCCTAGGATTGCACATTTTGGGGAATATTCAGAGGTGGAAACTTTCTGTGGGAATTAACAAGTGTATACAGTGCCTTGCGAAAGTATTCGGCCCCCTTGAACTTTGCGACCTTTTGCCACATTTCAGGCTTCAAACATAAAGATATAAAACTGTATTTTTTTGTGAAGAATCAACAACAAGTGGGACACAATCATGAAGTGGAACAACATTTATTGGATATTTCAAACTTTTTTAACAAATCAAAAACTGAAAAATTGGGCGTGAAATTATTCAGCCCCCTTAAGTTAATACTTTGTAGCGCCACCTTTTGCTGCGATTACAGCTGTAAGTCGCTTGGGGTATGTCTCTATCAGTTTTGCACATCGAGAGACTGAAAATTTTTCCCATTCCTCCTTGCAAAACAGCTCGAGCTCAGTGAGGTTGGATGGAGAGCATTTGTGAACAGCAGTTTTCAGTTCTTTGAGGCCTCATTTTCACTGTCACTTTACAACCTTGTTGAGGATGGCTTGTTGTCAGGCTCAAAAAAAAAAAAAAATTGCCCTGATGGCCACCAATTTTTTTCAACCCTTGTATTGGTCAGCCTGTTGCGTGCTTTGGTGTGTGTGTTTCCAAACATGGACCAGTTGCACTCTGAGGCGGTTGATGTTGGTGGGATTTGGAGGATGACAGAGGCAACAGTGGAAAGAGCCTCAGATCCACAAAGTCCCTTCCACCAGGTGGCTAATGAGATATGTTGGCACGACTGCCATGTTGCATCTCCATCCCAAAGCCCTTGCTTGGATGTGTACTTTGCCAGACTGCCAAGAACCTTGCCCTCATCCAGGCCAAGGTGGCGAGACAAGGTAGTGATGACACCATAGGCCTTGTTGATCTCTGCACCAGACAGGATGCTCTTGCCAGCGTACTTGGGGCCCAACATGTATGCTGCGGCGTGTATGGGCTTCAGGCAGAAGTCTTCATGCTTTTGGATGTATTTCAGAACTGCAGTTTCCTCTGCTTGGAGCAACAGTGAAGTGGGCAGGGCAGTATGGATTTCTTCTCTTACATCTGCAGCCAGAGTTTGAACATCAGACAGGATGGCATTGTCGCCCTCAATCCATGCAATGGCACTGCTATAGGTTTCAGGAGTTTCATGCTGCTTTACCACTCTCTCCCAAAATACATCATCCAGGAGGATCCTCTTGATGGGGCTGTCCATATAGGCAGACAGGGATATGACCATTTCTTGGAGAGACTCCTTCCCCTCCAGGAGACTGTCAAACATGATGATGACATCAAATCAAATTTATTGATATAGCTTTTCTTACATCAGCTGATATCTTAAAGTGCTGTACAGAAACCCAGCCTAAAACCCCAAACAGCAAGCAATGCAGGTGTAGAAGCACGGTGGCTAGGAAAAACTCCATAGAAAGGCCAAAACCTAGGAAGAAACCTAGAGAGGAACCAGGCTATGTGGAGTGGCCAGTCCTCTTCTGGCTGTGCCGGGTGGAGATTATAACAGAACATGGCCAAGATGTTCAAATGTTCATAAATGACCAGCATGGTCAAATAATAATAATCACAGGCAGAACAGTTGAAACTGGAGCAGCAGCACGGCCAGGTGGACTGGGGACAGCAAGGAGTCATCATGCCAGGTAGTCCTGAGGCATGGTCCAAGGGCTCAGGTCGTCCGAGAGAAAGAGAGAATTAGATAAAGCATACTTAAATTCACACAGGACACTGGATAGGACAGGAGAAGTACTCCAGATATAACAAACTGCCCCTAGCCCCCCGACACAAACTACTGCAGCATAAATACTGGAGGCTGAGACGGGAGGGTCAGGAGACACTGTGGCCCCATCCGATGACACCCCCGGACAGGGCAGGGCAAAACAGGAAGGATATAACCCCACCCACTTTGCCAAAGCACGGCCCCCACACCACTAGAGGGATATCTTCAACCACCAACTTACCATCCTGGGACAAGGCCGAGTATAGCGGGAGGGGCAGAGAATCCCAGTGGAAAGAGGGGAACCGGCCAGGCAGAGACAACAAGGGCGGTTCGTTGCTCCAGAGCCTTTCCGTTCACCTTCACACTCCTGGGCCAGACTACACTCAATCATATGACCCACTGAAGAGATGAGTCTTCAGTAAAGATTTAAAGGTTGAGACCGAGTTTGCGTCTCTCGCATGGGTAGGTAGACCGTTCCATAAAAATGGAGCTCTATAGGAGAAAGCCCTGCCTTCAGCTGTTTGCTTAGAAATTCTAGGGACAATTAGGAGGCCTGCGTCTTGTGACCGTAGCGTACGTGTAGGTATGTATGGCAGGACCAAATCAGAGAGATAGTTAGGAGCAAGCCCATGTAATGCTTTGTAGGTTAGCAGCAAAACCTTGAAATCAGCCCTTGCCTTGGCAGGAAGCCAGTGTAGGGAGGCTAGCACTGGAGTAATATGATCAATTCTTTTGGTTCTAGTCAGGATTCTAGCAGCCGTATTTAGCACTAACTGAAGTTTATTTAGTGCTTTATCCGGGTGGCCGGAAAGTAGAGCATTGCAGTAGTCTAACCTAGAAGTGACAAAAGCATGGATAATTTTTTCTGCATAATTTTTGGACAGAAAGTTTCAGATTTTTGCAATGTTACGTAGATGGAAAAAAGCTGTCCTTGAAACAGTCTTGATATGTTCTTCAAAAGAGAGATCAGGGTCCAGAGTAACGCCGAGGTCCACAGTTTTATTTGAGACGACTGTACAACCATTAAGATTAATTGTCAGATTCAACAGAATATATCTTTGTGTCTTGGGATCTAGAACAAGCATCTCTGTTTTGTCTGAGTTTAAAATTAGAAAGTTTGCAGGCATCCACTTCCTTATGTCTGAAACACATGCTTCTAGCAAGGGCAATTTTGGGGCTTCACCATGTTTCATTGAAATGTACAGCTGTGTGTCATCTGCGTAGCAGTGAAAGTTAACATTATGTTTTCGAATGACATCCCCAAGAGCTAAAATATATAGTGAAAACAATAGTGGTCCTAAAACAGAACACCGAAATTTACAGTTGATTTGTCAGAGGACAAACCATTCACAGAGACAAACTGATATCTTTCCGACAGATAAGATCTAAACCAGGCCAGAACTTGTCCGTGTAGACCAATTTGGGTTTCCAATCTCTCCAAAAGAATGTGTTGATCGATGGGATCAAAAGCAGCACTAAGGTCTAGGAGCACGAGGACAGATGCAGAGCCTCGGTCTGATGCCAGTAAATGGTCATTTACCACCTTCACAAGTGCAGTCTCAGTGCTACGATGGGGTCTAAAACCAGACTGAAGCATTTCGTATACATTGTTTGTCTTCAGGAAGGCAGTGAGTTGCTGCGCAACAGCCTTTTCTAAAATTTTTGAGAGGAATGGAAGATTCGATATAGGCTGATAGTTTTTTATATTTTCTGAGTCAAGGTTTTGCTTTTTCAAGAGAGGCTTTATTACTGCCACTTTTAGTGAGTTTGGTACACATCCGGTGGATAGAGAGCCGTTTATTATGTTCAACATAGGAGGGCCAAGCACAGGAAGCGGCTCTTTCAGTAGTTTAGTTGGAATAGCGTCCAGTATGCAGCTTGAAGGTTTAGAGGCCATTATTATTTTCATCATTGTGTCAAGAGATATAGTACTAAAACACTTGAGTGTCTCTCTTGATCTTAGGTCCTGGCAGAGTTGTGCAGACTCAGGACAACTGAGCTTTGAAGGAATACGCAGATTTAAAGAGGAGTCCGTAATTTGCTTTCTAATAATCATGATCTTTTCCTCAAAGAAGTTCATTAATTTATTACTGCTGAAGTGAAAGCCACTCTCTCTTGGGGAATGCTGCTTTTTAGTTAGCTTTGCGACAGTATCAAAAAGGAATTTCGGATTGTTCTTATTTTCCTCAATTAAGTTGGAAAAATAGGATGATCGAGCAGCAGTAAGGGCTCTTCGATACTGCACGGTACTGTCTTTCCAAGCTAGTCGGAAGACTTCCAGTTTGGTGTGGCGCCATTTCCGTTCCAATTTTCTGGAAGCTTGCTTCAGAGCTCGGGTATTTTCTGTTTACCAGGGAGCTAGTTTCTTATGAGAAACATTTTTAGTTTTTAGGGGTGCAACTGCATTTAGAGTATTGCGCAAGGTTAAATTGAGTTCCTCAGTTAGGTGGTTAACTGATTTTTGTCCTCTGGCATCCTTGGGTAGACAGAGGGAGTCTGCAAGGACATCAAGGAATCTTTGTGTTGTCTGTGAATTTATAGCACAACTTTTGATGTTCCTTGGTTGGGGTCTGAGCAGATTAGTTGTTGCAATTGCAAAAATAATAAAATGGTGGTCCGATTGTCCAGGATTATGAGGAAAAACATTAAGATCCACAACATTTATTCCATGGGACAAAACTAGGTCCAGAGTATGACTGTGACAGCGAGTAGGTCCAGAGACATGTTGGACAAAACCCACTGAGTCGATGATGGCTCCGGAAGCCTTTTTGAGTGGGTCTGTGGACTTTTCCATGTGAATATTAACGTAACCAAAGATTAGAATATTATCTGCTATGACTACAAGGTCCGATTGGAATTCAGGGAACTCAATGAGGAACGCTGTATATGGCCCAGGAGGCCTGTAAACAGTAGCTATAAAAAGTGATTGAGTAGGCTGCATAGATTTCATGACTACATTTACATTTACATTTAAGACTAGAAGCTCAAAAGACGAAAACGTCTTTTTTTTTTTTATAAATTGAAATTTGCTATCGTAAATGTTAGCAACACCTCCGCCTTTGTGGGATGCACGGGGGATATGGTCACTAGTGTAGCCAGGAGGTGAGGCCTCATTTAACACAGTAAATTCATCAGGCTTAAGCCATGTTTCAGTCAGGCCAATCACATCAAGATTATGATCAGCGATTAGTTCATTGACTATAATTGCCTTTGAAGTAAGGGATCTAACATTAAGTAGCCATATTTTAAGATGTGAGGTATCATGATCTCTCAATAATGACAGGAATGGAGGAGGTCTTTATCCTAATGAGTTTGCTAAGGCGAACACCGCCATGTTTATTTTTGCCCAACCTCGGTCGAGGCACAGACACAGTCTCACGGTCACTACCCCAACAGGTGTTGCTGGGCAGCTTCAATGTGGTGCTCTTCTCACTTTGCTTGGTGAGGTAGATTGCTGCTATAACTTGATGACCCTTCACATACCTAACCATTTCTTTGGCTTGCTTGTAGAGCGCATCCATTTTTTTCAGTGCCATGATGCCCTTGAGAAACAGATTCAATGCATCAGCAGCACAGCCAATGGGGGTGATGTGAGGGTAGGACTCTTCCACTTTAGACCAAGCAGCCTTCATGTTCGCAGCATTGTCTGTCACCAGTGAAAACACCTTCTGTGGTCCAAGGCCATTGATGACTGCCTTCAGCTCATCTGCAATGATGTGTCTGTTGTCCCTTGTGTCTGCTCTTGTAGAATACTGATTGAGGGGTGGAGATGATGAAGTTAATTATTCCTTGCCCACAAACATTCGACCACCCATCAGAGATGATTGCAATACAGTCTGCTTTCTCTATGATTTTCTTGACCTTGACTTGAACTCTGTTAAACTCTGCATGCAGCAAATTAGTAGATAAAGCATGTTTGGGTGGAGGGGTGTATGCTGGGTGAAGAACATTCAGAAATCTCTACCAATACACTGCCTGTGAGCATCAGAGGTGAACCAGTTGCATACACAGCTCAAGAAAGACATTCATCAGCATTTCTCTATGTTCCTCCATTGAGTAAAATAACTTCTGATTCCAGGAGGACCATGAGCTGTTGTCATCGATAGGTGTCTGATTCATCATTTTCACCTCAAATAGAAGTAGAGAGACTTTTGTCAGAGGTTGCTTGTTGTGAGCGCTGAGGGAACTTTATGCACTTGGCCAAGTGATATTACATCTTTGTTTTGACACCCAATTTGACATGCTCTTATGAACTTCACATGTTGGTGCTCATAGGTAATTTTACATGGAAATGACCTACAACATCAGTTAATTAATATAGATGTTAACCTGTCTTCTCTCCCTGTGCTTTCTCCTGACAGAGGTCAGGAGCAACACATCCGCTATGAGCACATCTACTTACCTGAGCCCAACAACCAATCAGAGGTGGAGTATGTTGAGATAAAGCGTCCCCGCCTGGACCTTGGGGCGGAGTCTCTCATGAGGCACTCATCCCACCGCCCACAACTTCCTCTGGGAGGCGCTGAGGACATGTCAAAGGTCAGTATTGATTACTTGATAGAAGGATCTCAAAGGCCAAAGTCGATTAAATCTCTTGAGGGACTTTCATTTTGAATTTTTTGTTTGAGTTCTGAAAGCTGGGTGATGCTGGCATGTCAAAGGTCACTGTTGGATTATGGACTAAAATGACTCCTGCTTTGATGTGTGTTTGGTTCAAAGTAGGGCTGATCCCAATTAGTTGACTGGTCAATTGTTTGGTTGTTAGGTGGTTGATCAAACAAGATTGTTTTAGTCGAGCAGTAACACATATATATATATACAGTACCAGTCAAAGGTTTGGACACACCTACTCATTCAAGGGTTTTTCTTTATTTTTAATATTTTCTCACATTGTAGAATAATAGTGAAGACATCAAAACGATGAAATAAAACGTATGGAATAATGTAGTAAACAATAAATTGCTAAAACAATCAAAATATATTTATATTTGAGATCCTTCAAAGTAGCCACCCTTTGCCTTAATGACAGCTTTGCACACTCTTGGCATTCTCTCAACCAGCTTCACCTGGAATGCTTTTCCAACAGTCTTGAAGAAGTTCCCACATATGCTGCGCACTTGTTGGCTGCTTTTCCTTCACTCTGCTGTCCAACTCGTTCCAAACCATCTCATTTGGGTTGAGGTCAGATGTTTGTGGAGGCCAGGTCATCTGATGTAGCACTCCATCACTCTCCTTGGCCAAAAAGCCCTTACACAGCCTGGAGGTGTGTTGGGTAATTGCCCTGTTGAAAAACAAATGATAGTCCCACTAAGCGCAAACCAGATGGGATGGCATATTGCTACGGAATGTTGTGGTAGCCATGCTGGTTCATTGTGCCTTGAATTCTAAATAAATCACCAACATTGTCACCAGCAAAGCACAATCACACCACCTCCATGCTTCACGGTGGGAACCACACATGCTGAGATCATCCGTTCACCTGCTCTGCGTCTCACAAAGACACGGCAGTTGGAACCAAAATCCAAATTTGAGATTTATCAGACCAATGGACAGATTTCCACCATTCTAATTTCCATTGCTTGTGTTTCTAGGATCAAGCAAGTCTCTTCTTATTGGTGTCCTTTAGTAGTGTTTTTTCCAGCAATTCGACCATGAAGGCCTGATACAGGCAGCCTCTTCTGAACAGTTGATGTGTATGTTACTTGAACTCTAAAGCATTTATTTGGGCTGCTATTTCTGAAGCATAATATGGACTTGGTCTTTTACCAAGAGGCATGCCCACTGCAGGCCTCTGGATACATTTTTTTAAAAGCCGCGTTTGACACGATTACCTAGACATACTGACCAGCTCCAATAGACAGATGCATGCTATATGGTAGACCAATCCAAACTCATCTCTCGGCTTGTCCAGCCCACTTATTATCTCAGCCAATCATGGCTAGTGGGAAGTTTGCTCACGTTTATTTGTGGCTAAAACAACTGGACTCGTAATTTACCATTTTATTTGTATTTACAGATGGCATACAAGTTTGATATTAAGGCACATACTATTTCACATGCTCGAGAATGCATTTCTCTCAAAAAGACGCAATTTGATTAAAAAAATGTTTTTTACGTTAAAAAATAACTTCTGTGAAGTCGTGACTTGCGACATATGCCTAGTTTCCTGAATCGGATCACAATTGCTTGACGAGCTCTGCACTGCAAGAAGTATGAATGCCCTGACTTCTGCTGAGGCCATATCACCGTAAATGCTGCATGACCAATGCAGACATCGGATTGACCGTGCGCCCAGATGCATAATACACTTCCCTCGCCAGAATGCGCTCTCTCCCGCTAATTTGTGCACATTCATTGTTTCATAACTTCAATATGTGAATTGTTTGCGTTTGATTGTATGTCAATTCTCCATTAGATTTATCATCAGTAGTACATTTACTGTAATTCCTATAGTTTATAATATACAATGTTTGTTACTTTGTTTATGGTGATTTATTTTAATGCATTCAATATTATTGTTCAAGTCTTCCCGTTCTCATTGTCCGAGTGGACACTTTGTTTGCAGAGTGCACAACTTATGCTACACTTGTGAGAAACAGGTTCTTGTTTATTTCATTCCATTTACAGAGTTTTGTCAATTTAGTCATTTATTTGTTTGGAGCGCTCCGCTCCTATCAATGTTGAGTAAGGACACGCACACATAGATGTAGGCCTATATGCTACCTGGCCTGTGCGCAGAGGTAGTCATATAAATGTGCCCATTTTGGGATCTGTGAGTATTTCTGATTGGCTTAATGCTCCACCACTAATGACTGTGGAGCTTCTCAAAGTAATGTTTTCTTCACCTCAAACAGCAAGCATACAAAATCTGTTTTCACCTTCATTGAGAATTACAATGGTTCTTTTGTGTATTTGAAAAATCTTTCCAGCTGTCTCCCTTTCGATAACCACTCAGCATAAAAGGGAAAAATGTCATGCTCTGATCCAATGCAAATGTCATAAAATAGACCTACCTGATTACTTCATATTAGTGTTTGACTTTGACTGAAATAGGTTCCGGACCTCATTTTGGGTGCTGGTACGGTTTATATTTAGGTACAGGAGCTCCACAATACTTTTGATCTTATAGTCTATAAGAGGAACAGGAGCTCAAGTAGTAGAACATTTGAGCTGCTGGTACTCAAGTTAATAGTTGATATAATGTTTCAAGTTCGTTGTAGAAATCACGTGTAGCCAATGTGATTTATAGGATATTTATTTTTATCAGGATATTTTCTACCTGTAGGCTGCAATGTTTTTAATTGTTGGCTTTATGTAAGCTATTTTTACATAGTTGCCAATATACAGTGGCAAGAAAAAGTATGTGAACCCTTTTGAAATGCCTGGATTTCTCCATAAATTGGTCATAACATTTGATCTGATCTTCATCTAGGTCACAACAATAGACAAACACAGTCTGCCTAAACTAATAGCACATCAACTATTATACAGTTGAAGTAAGAAGAAAATGCGCCTTCTGGAGTGGCCCAGTCAGTCCTGACCTCAACCCGATTGAGATGCTGTAGCATGACCTCGAGCGGTTTTCACACCAGACATCCCAAGAATATAGTGTAACTGAAACAGTTTTGTAAAGAGGAATGGTCCAAAATTCCTCCTGACCTCTGTGCAGGTCTGATTCGCAACTACAGAAAACGTTTGGTCGAGGTTATTGCTGCCAAAGGAAGGTCAACCAGTTATTAAATCCAAGGGTTCACATACTTTCCCCACCCTGCACTGTGAATGTTTACACTGTGTTCAATAAAGACATTAAAATATACAGTTGAAGCCGGACATTTACATACACCTTAGCCAAATACATTTAAACTCAGTTTTTCACAATTCCTGACATTTAATCATTTAAAAGTTCCCTGTCTTTGGTCAGTTAGGATCACCACTTTATTTTAAGAATGTGAAATGTCATTGATTTATTTCAGCTTTCATTTCTTTCATCACATTCCCAAGGGGTCAGAAGTTTACATGCTACCAAATACTAATTGGGTGTATTGCCTTTAAATTGTTTAACTTGTGTTAAACGTTTCGGGTAGCCTTCCACAAGCTTCCCACAAAATGTTGGGTGAATTTTGGCCCATTCCTCCTGACAGAGCTGGTGTAACTGAGTCAGGTTTGTAGGCCTCCTTGTTTGCACACGCTTTTTCAGTTCTGCCCACAAATTCTTCAGCTTGCAAGCCTCCCCCTTTTTCCTCCAAACATAACAATGGTCATTGTGGCCAAACAGTTCTATTTTTGTTTCATTGGACCAGAGGACATTTCTCCAAAAAATACAATCTTTGTCCGCATGTACAGTTGCAAACCATAGTCTGGCTTTTTTATGGCGGTTTTGGAGCAGTGGCTTCTTCCTTGCTGAGGGGCCTTTCAGGTTATGTCGATATAGGGCTTGTTTTACTGTGGATATAGATACATTTGTACGTATTTCCTCCAGCATCTTCACAAGATCCTTTGCTGTTGTTCTGGGATTGATTTGCACTTTTCGCACCAGAGTACGTTAATCTCTAGGAGACAGAACGTGTCCTTCTTGAGCGGTATGACGGCTGCTTGGTCCCATGGTGTTTATACTTGTGTACTATTGTTTGTACAGATGAACGTGGTACCTTCATGTATTTGGAAATTGCTCCCAAGGATGAACCAGACTTGTGGAGGTCTACAATTCTTTTTCTGAGGTCTTGGCTGATTTCTTTTGATTTTCCCATGATGTGAAGCAAAAAGGCACTAAGTTTGAAGGTAGGCCTTGAAATACATTCACAGGTACACCTCCAATTGACTCAAATGATGTCAATTAGCCTATCAGAAGCTTCTAAAGCCATGACATTATTTTCTGTAATTTTCCAAGCTGATTAAAGGCACAGTCAACTTGGTGTATGTAAACTTCTGACCCACTGCAATTGTGATACGGTGAATTATAAGTGAAATGATCTGTCTGTAAACAATTGTTGGAAAATTTACTTGTCATATACCAAGTAGATGTCCTAACCGACTTACCAAAACTAGTTTTAATAATTCCAACCTAAGTGTATGTAAACTTCCGACTTCAATTTGAAGTATTCCGACCGTTTGCTATGAGACTTGATATTGAGCTCATGTGCATCCAGTTTCCATTGATCATCCTTGAGATGTTTCTACATCTTGATTGGAGTCCACCTGTGTTAAATTCAATTGATTGGACATGGTTTGGACAGACACACACCTGTCTATATAAGGTCCCACAGTTGACAGTGCATGTCAGATCAAAAATCAAGCCATGAGGTCGAATTGTCCGTAGAGCTCCGAGACAGGATTGTGTCGAGGCACAGATCTGGGGAAGAGTACCAACAAATTTCTGCATTATTGAAGGTCCCCAAGAAGACAGTGGCCTCCATCATTCTTAAATGGAAGAAGTTTGGAACCACCAAGACTCTTCCTAGAGCTGGCTGCCCTGCCAAACTGAGCAATCAGGAGAGAAGGACCGTGGCAGGAGATGACCAAGAACCTGATGGTCACTGGCATAGCTCAAGAGTTCCTCTGTGGCGATGGGAGAACCTTCCAGAAGGACAACCATCTCTTCAGCACTCCACCATACAGGCCTTTATGGTCGAGTGGCCAGACGGAAGACACTCCTCTTGGATGTTTGCCAAAAGGCACCGAAAGGACACTCAGACCATGAGGAACAAGATTATCTGGTCTAATGAAACCAAGATTGAACTCTTTGGCCTGAATGCCAAGCATCACGTCTGGATGAAACCTGGCACCATTCCTACGTTGAAGCAGGGTGGTGGCAGCATCATATTGTGGGGGTGTTTTTCAGCGGCAGGGACTGGGAGACTAGTCAGGATCGAGGGAAAGATGAACAGAGCAAAGTACAGAGATCGTTAATGAAAACTTGCTACAGAGTGTTCAGGACCTCAGACTGGGGCGATGGTTCACCTTCCATCTTGACAACGACCCTAAGCACACAGCCAAGACAAGGCAGGAGTGGTTTCAGTAAGTCTCAATGTCCTTGAGAGCCCAGCCAGAGCCCGGATATGACCTGAAAATAGCTGTGCAGCAACACTCACCATCCAACCAGACAGAACTTGAGAGGATCTGCAGAGAAGAATGGGAGAAACTCCCCAAATACAGCTGTGCCAACCTTGTGGCATCATACCCAAAAAGACTTGAGGATGTAATTGCTGCCAAAGGTGCTTCAACAACGTGCTGAGTGACGGGTCTGAATATTTATGTAAATGTCATATTTCCATTTGAAAATGTTCATAAATTCGCAAAAAAATCTAAAAACCTGTTTTTGCTTTGTCATTATGGGTCATGGAGTGTATGTTGATGATGGGGGGGCAATTTAATTCATTTTTTAATAAGGCTGTACTGTAACAGAATGTGGAAAAGGTCAATGGGTCTGAATACTTTCCGAATGCGGTATATGTCATTTAGCAGACACTTTCATCCAATACGACTTAGTCATGCGTGCATACATGTTATGTATGAGTAGTCCCGGGAATCAAATCCACTACCCAGGTGTTATGAGCACCATGCTCTACCAACTAAGCTACAAAGGACCACTGGTGGTGGTATACACAGCAGCTAGTCATAGTGAATATGTCCTCTTCATCAAGGGATGAGTTCAGCCAGGAGTGAGGCAGATTGCATTTCACTTGTAGAGTTCCTACCCTACTCATCAACTGTGCTCTGCTTTTACTGCACTGGTGCTGTGGCGTGTAAAGTGGCAACCGCAGATGTGTGGAATGTTAGCTAGCTCTGAGAATGTGTCCCGTGATCGGGGCTGGTGCAGTCAGTGTGTGTTACTTTCTACAGGGTCTTTTTCTAGGTCAGAGTCTCAGGGGGAAGGTTGTTCTGCTCACTTCTCCGTTCTCCTCTCACCCGTCATCAACACAGACGATGACACACTACTAGTACCGTTTCCTTGCTCATCAGCAAGTTCTGGCACCTGGAAGGAATGATTGTTCCCACTCATACTCTACCATCTGGCGTCAGTGGAAGTTGTTCGTCATTTACATAGTGCTCAGGGAACAAGGTTCCTACACCCACACTTGCGGTCTCTGTTTAGCTAGCTACGTCCTGTTTATCTTCTACAGGTCAAATGTTAGCAGAAGACTTTTTGCCCATTTTCTTAATCTTTTCCAGATGATTCATAATTTAGTCCATTTTTTAATAAGGGGCAAAAGAGCGTGGCTGTCCCTCAGTGGTGAAAATCGCCTTTCTCTGCTGTGGCCTGCTTGTGGGGACAGCAGTGTGTTTCTTTTGCTTGAGATCCTGCTGAGTGGCAGCATCTTCCTCCAGGGCAGCCAGGGTATTATTAGACACCGCCATCACAATGTGATCCTTGGACTGGGAGAGGGATGAGGAGGGGGATTGACCTGAATGCTGTTGTCCTCAACAAGAGCCCCAGGACCAGTGGAAGCAAAATAGCTACATAACATCAGAGATCCACCACTGTATTTTGTGTGGTTCTTTTCTGCTTATGTATCCTTAATACGACGCCAAACCCAGCACTGGTATGCATGGCCAAAGAGCTCTATTCTATCAATATTACGTAGAAACTATTTTTGAATACTACTGTTGAATGAAATGTAGAATGTTTGTATGCATAGAAGTGTGATTTATGAAACAGTCCTACCTGTGTCGTACACACACGGGTAGGAGATAATCATTTAAATACCCGTTCTCAGCCTCAGTGCTTGTGCACGACCTTGGCTATTTACATTTTGAACGTCCCCTGATTAGCCATACATGGTTACCCCATATGTGGGTAATATACAACGCCTTACCATGAAAACCAAAAAAAGCTCAGAAAATATACTTTTCCGAGGCTGAAATAGAGGTGCTATTGTCAGATTGAATACAACCAGAAGGTTTTATTAGGTTCACTCAGTTGTGCTTTGACCAGTAAAAAATAAAAACACAGCTACAAAGAAAAGACTATTAGGACAATTGATGTTGCTTTAGCAATGGCAAATGTACTTCAAATGAGTAAACAACATTCACCAGTAAGCCATCCGTCCTCAACAGCTCCCTCCTGTAGGCGTGTAGGTCAACATTGCTTTTCAGCAGAATGAACGTGTTGTGCGTTCCACCTGGCCACTCTGCCACCACATTCAACAGCGTCTTTTGGGCATCACAGACTGTCACATTCAGAGTGGAAGCCTTTTTTGTTCACATAGTTGAACTCGTTTTGGGATGGGGCTTTGTGGGTGCCGTTTATTGCTCCGTTCGTATTTGGGAATCCATTGATGGCAAAGAATCCCCTCTTGACTTAAACATGTTGTGCGATGGTGTATGGAAATGGTATGTTACAGTTTGTTTGGCTGATGATTGCCTCTAAAACATTGTCTCATCGAGGGCTGTGAGATGCTGATTGACAAGCTCCTGCTAAAATGTGCTTGTTGCCAAACCTGAGGGATTATAGCATTTGGATTTATTGTAGCTGGGGATTTTAACAAAGCAAATTTGAGGAAAACACTACCCGAAGTTCTATCAACACATTGACTGTAGTACTCGCGCTACTAAAACACTTGATCACTGCTAGTCTCCCTTCCCGGAATGCCTGCAAGTTCCTCCCCTGTCCTCCCTTCGGCAAATCAGATCACGTCTCGATTTTGCTCCTCCGTTCCTATAGGCAGAAACTCAAACAGGACGCACCTGTGCTAATGTCTATTCCAAGCTGGTCTGACCAATCAGAATCCATTCTTCAAGATTCTTTTGATCACGCGGACTGGGATATGTTCCGGTTAGCCTCTGAGAATAACATTGACATATACACAGACACACACGGTGACTGAGTTCATCAGGAAGTGTGTGGACGAAGTTGTTCCCACTGTGACTATTAAAACCTACCTCAACCATAAACCTTGTATAGACGGCATCATTTGCGCAAAACTGAAAGCGTGAACCACCGCATTTAACCATGGCAAGGTGACTGGGAATATGGTCGAACGCAAACAGTGTAGTTGATTCCCTCCATAAGGCAATCAAACAGGCAAAACGTCACTACAGAGACAAAGTGGAGTCGCAATTCAATCGCTCAGACATGTGACGTGGCAAGGTCTACAGGCAATCACTGATTACAAAGAGAAAACCATCCTCGTCGTGGACGCTGACGTCTTGCTTCCGGACAAACTAAACACCTTCTTTGCCCGCTTTGAGGATAACACAGTGCCACCGATGCAGCCTGCTCCCAAGGACTGTGGGCTCTCATTCTCAGAAGCCGACGTGAGTAAGACATTTAAGCGTGTTAACCCTCGCAAGGTTGCCGGGCCAGACAGCATTCCTAGCCACGTCCTCAGAGCATGTGCAGACCAGCTAGCTGGAGTGTTTACGGACATGTTCAATCTCTTCCTATCCCAGTCTGCTGTCCCCACTTGCTTCAAGATGTCCACCATTGTTCCTGTACCCATGAAAGCAAAGGTAATTGAACTCAATGACTATTGCCCTTTAGCACTCACTTCTGTCATCATGAAGTGCTTTGAGAGGCTAGTCAAGGAGCATATCACATCTACCTTACCTGACACCCTAGACCCACTTCAATTTGCATACTGTCCCAATATATCCACAGAGAGTGCAATCGCCATCACACTGCACACTGCCCTATCCCATCTGGACAAGAGGAATACCTATGTAAGAATGCTGTTCTTTGACCTGGGTCTGAATCCTGCCCTGTGCAACTGGGTCCTGGACTTCCTGATGGGCCGCCCCAGGTGGTGAAGGTAGAAAACAACACCTCCACTTCGCTGATCCTCAACACAGGGGACACACAAGGGTGTGTGCTCAGCCCCCTTCTGTACTCCCTGTTCACCCATGACTGCGTGGCAACGCAGACCTCCAATTCAATCATTAAGTTTGCAGACGTTGGAGTAGTAGGCCTGATTACCAACAATGACGAAACAGCCTACAGGGAGGAGGTGAGGGCCCTGGCAGAGCGGTGCCAGGAAAATAGCCTCTCCCTCAACATCAACAAAACAAAAGGAGCTGATCGTGGACTTCAGAAGACAGCAGAGAGAGCATGCCCCTGTCCACATCGACGGGACCGCAGTGGAGAAGGCAAAACGTTTCCAGCTCCTCTACGTACACATTCCTGACAATCTGAATTGGTCCACCCACACACAGTGTGGTGAAGAAGGTGCAACAGTGCCTCTTCAACCTCAGGAGGCTGAAGAAATTTGGCTTGGCCCCTAAGACCCTCACAAACTTATACAGATGCACAATTGGGAGCATTCTGTCGGAATGAATTACTGCCTGATATGGCAACTGCACCGCCCGCAACCCCAGGGCTCTCCAGAGGGTGGTGCGGTCTGCCCAACGCATTACTGGGGCCACACTGCCTGCCCTCCAGGACACCTACGGCACCCAATGTCACAGGGTGCCACGCAAGCCACGGTCTGTTTACCCCGCTACCGTCCAGAAGTCAGTCAGTGCAGGTGCATCAGAGTTGGGACAGCGATACTGAAAATGGCTTCTATCTCAAGTCCATCAGACTGTTAAATAACCATCACTAGCCGGCTACCTCCAGGTTACTCAACCCTGCACCTTAGAGGCTGCTGCCCTCTATACATAGACATGGAATCACTGGTCACTTTAATAATGTGTACATACTGTATCCCTGATACTGCTTTACTCATTTCATATGTTTATACTATATTCTATTCTACTGTATTTTAATCAATGTCACTCCGACATGGCTCGTCCTGATATTTATGTATTTTTTATTCCATTCTTTTACTTTAGATTTGTGTATGTTATGATATGTTACCTACTACTGCTCTGTTTGAGCTAGGAACACAAGCATTTAGCTACACCTGAAATAACATCTGCTAAATATGTGTTTGACTAATAAGATTGGATTTGAAAAGGTATTGAAAACAGGGCCGCCAATAATTTTGACCCCTTCTTTTTATATATATTCTTATATTACTTGTTAAACAAAATACATTATCTGAGCAATTGTATTTTTTCACCGACCATATAGCTCAGTATTTGCATTTATTTTATCCAATCTTTTTTGTGCATCTTTATCAAGGGTGCCAATAATTCTGGACCTGACTGTAAGTTCTGTCAAATGCAATCACTGTATGGAAAGAATTAGTTAAACAGGAGAGACATAGAAGAGGAATGGGGAATGAAAATAGGCAAATGGCAAATACAGAGAGCAGCACAGATAAAGGGAAGTGGAGGAGGAAGAGACAGAGGGACATGTAAAGGGGGAGCAGACTAGACTATATAATACAAGCAGCCTGTCTAGCAGGGAAATAACTAGCTCTGAATAGGCCTGTCGTTGTGTAACGTTATCTCACGAGGACCAATGTACTGCATACTCAGCCACGAGCCCCTTCTAAAGCACTCTGAACACTAACACCATCTAGCTTTACAATAACACGCTCAACATCAGTATCAGGAATGTGTAAGAGGTAGTAATCTCAGTGAATTCATTTGCCTGTGAAATTAGTTTTGATTGAACAAGGACAAAGTGATACAAGTACCTATATCGCTTCAGGCCAGTTATACATTCAGCAAATGTATAGTACCATCACTTTTCTCACTGTAGTAGAAATGTAAAAACTGTAAAACTGCTCTGTACTATACTGTATTGTACTGAAACTAGTTCTTACATAGACTCGTGCTCTAAATTAAAATGTTTCATTGGTAGCACTGGTGCTTCCATCTTAAACATGATAAAAGCACAACAAAATGTTGGAGCACCAGAAAATAAGATTTGTGACTTTAACATTCCAGTTTGGAGTCCTGTACATACACTGAGTATACAAAACTTTAGGAACACCTTCCTAATATTGAGTTGCACCCCACTTTGCCCTCGGGAACAGCCTCAATTTGTCTGCGCATGGACTCTACAGTACAAGGTGTCTGAAACGTTCCACAGGGATGCTGGCCCACGTTGACTCCCTTGCTTCCCACAGTTGTCAGGTTGGCTGGATGTCCTTTGGGTGGGGGATCATTCTTGATACACACAGGAAAATGTTGTGAGTAAAAAAAATGACAGACCTCAACCAAACACAATGACAGCCTGGTTTTCTCTCCTCAGTGAGATATGGAGTGAAGGCCATCTTCTGTCTAAGCCTCTGCTTATTGATCGGCCCTGGGAGGACAGAATAGGAATGAGGTGTGTGTGCGGTTGGAGTTTGGAGGGGGAGGCTACTGTGGTCTGGAAGGTCATTCTTCACATCTCTTGAGATATGACTTAACCAAATGTCCATGCGTGGCACACACTGCCAACACTGGTCTAACATGTGGCCTGACTTGTCAGTCTGACAGTGATATTTATGCTGTTGTGGAAACTAGGGCTGTTGGGGTGATCGTAATACCACCACACTGGCAGTCATGAGTCATAACCGCAGTCAAATTCCACTTGACCATTGAGTGACGTAATCTCCTCTTATGCACACTGGACATGTGTTCAGTACCCAATCGCTAACTACTGCCTGGTTGCTAATGGCCTGGCACTCAGGGCTCTATTTTCTCTCTAACCATTCTGCATGCAAATGAAATCCAAAATCACAACAAACCCAAAACAGTATGGTGCGTTTAAAACTCACCTCACTGTGATTGAACAATTTGAATAAAGATGTTCAACAACAGGTTGAAACTGGGTCGAAAATTTGATCATTGTGGATGTTGTTTCAAAGCCAAACGAAATGGTCAACACTTTCAAAGTTGATTCATTCAAAACACCCATAAGCATATGAGCTTATGCATTCGCATAGGCCTATATACACCAAAATTATGTGGACACCTGCTCGTCGACCATCTCATTCCAAAATCATGGGCATTAGTATGGAGTTGGTCCCCCTGTTACTGCTATAACAGCCTCCACTCTTCTGGGAAGGTTTTCCACTAGATGTTGTAACATTGCTGCGGGGACTTGCTTCCATTCACCACAAGAGCATTAGTGAGGTCGGGCATTGATGTTGGGCGATTAGCACTGGCTCGCAGTCAGCGTTCCAATTCATCCCGAAGGTGTTCGATGGGGTTGTGGTCAGGACTCTGCGCAGGCAAGTCAAGTTCTTCCACACCAATCTCAACAAACCATTTCTGTTTGGACCTCGCTTTGTTCACAGGTGCATTGTCATAGTGGAACAGGAAAGGGGCTTCCCCAAACTGTTGCCAGAATGTTGGAATCACAGAATAGTCTAGAATGTCATTGTATGCTGTAGGATGAAAATGTCCCTTCACTCGAACTAAGGGTCCTAGCCCGAACTGTGAAAAACAGCCCCAGACCATTATTCCTCCGCCAAACCAAGATTCATCCGTCAGACTTCCAGATGGTGAAGCGTGTTACACCACTCCAACTGATGCTTGGCATGGTGGTCTTAGGCTTGTGTGCATGTTCGGCCATGGAAACCCATTTCATAAAGCTCCCGATGAACAGTTATTGTGCTGACGTTGCTTCCAGAGACTGTTTGGAACCCGGTAGTGAGTGTTGCTCGTACAGTCATTGGCATGACAATAACCGACTGACAAAATGTTCATGACCACCACAGCCCTAGTGGAAACTCAAATACCTTTCCTGGAAGACTAAGGTGATCTGGAAGCGAACAGATTTTTTGTTTGAGTGAGTGTGTGTGTGCGCGGCCCCCTTCATTTATTTCCCCCCACATTCTCCTGTCTGCTGGAATGTCATTCGGTGGATTGTTCTATATTGTCAGTTATGATACTGGCAGCTCTCTATCTATACTCATTATCTTTTGGAACAGGCTGTTTTCATGGTCAGAGATAGTCAGGGGTGCTTGTTTCTTTGGTTTCAACATTACCATTGACACAAAAAAAAATCTAACTTTAAAATGTCACCTAGGCTAAGATTAGTTGTGCACCTGCTGTAGTGTTCTGTTCTTGATCTCTCCGTGTGTCTGTGTGAGTGAATTGACTGAATCATGTGATATCAAGAACACCTGCTAACATGAAACCAACAGGATGTTTATCCCTGCTCCTTTCAATTATCTTATGGAGCGCACATGCAGTACCAGTCAAACTTTAGACACCTATTCATTCCATGGTTTTTCTTTATTTTTTACTATTTTCACCATTGTAGAATAATAGTGAAGACATCAAAACTATTAAATCACACATGGAATCAAGTAGTAACTGAAAAAGTGTTAAACAAATCAAAATATGTTATATTTGAGATTCTTCAAAGTAGCCACCCTTTGCCTTGATGACAATGTCGTACACTTTTGGCATTCTCTCAACCAGATCAAGAGGTAGTCACCTGGAATGCATTTCAATTAACAGGTGTGCCTTGTTAAAAGTTAATTTGTAGAATTTCTTCTTAATGCGTTTGAGCCAATCAGTTGTGTTGTGACAAGGTAGGGGTGGTATACAGAATATAGCCCTATTTGGTAAAAGACCAAGTTCATATGGCAAGAACAGTTAAAATAGGCAAAGAGAAATTGACAGTCCATCATTACTTGAAGGTCATTAGAGTTATAAGTTCATCAGAGGATAAGGTCATTAGAGTTACCAGCCTCAGAAATTGCAGACCAAATAAATGCTTCACAAGTAACAGACACATCTCAACATCAACTGTTCAGAGGAGACTGTGTGAATCAGGCCTTCATGGTCTAATTGCTGCAAAGAAACCACTACTAAAGGACACCAATATGAAGAGACTAACTTGGGCCAAGAAACACGTGCAATGGACATTAAACCGGTGGAAATCTGTCCTTTGGTCTGATTTTTGGTTCCAACCGCTGTGTCTTTGTGAGATGCAGAGTAGATGAACGGATGATCTCCACGTGTGTTTCCCGTCGTGAAGCATGGAGGAGGAGGTGTGATAGTGTGGGGGTGCTTTGCTAGTGACACTGCTTTATTTAGAATTGAAGGCACACTTAACCATTATGGCTACCACAGCATTCTGCAGCGATACGCCATCCCGTCTTGTTTGCACTTAGTGGGACTATCATTTGTTTTTCAACAGGACAATGACCCAACACACCTCCAGGCTGTGTAAGGGCTATTTGACCAAGAAGGAGAGTGATGGAGTGCTGCATCAGATGACCTGGCCTTTACAATCACCCGACCTCAACCCAAATGAGATGGTTTGGGATGAGTTGGACCACAGAGTGAAAAGAAGCCAACAAGTGCTCAGCGTATGTGAGAAGTTCTTCAAGACTGTTGGAAAAGCATTCCAGGCATTCCAGGCCGACAGAATGCCAAGAGTGTGCAATGGGTGGCTACTTTGAAGAATATAAAATATAAATTATATTTTAATTTGTTTAACACTTTTTTGGTTACTACATGATTCCATGTGTTATTTCCTAGTTTTGATGTCTTCACTATTATTCTATGATGTAGAAAATAGTAAAAAATAATGAAAAACCCTTGAATGGGTAGGTGTTTCCAAACATTTGACTGGTACAGTGTATGTTCACTGACACTTGCTGCACATACTGTACAACATGCACGCTCTATCAAAGCTTGTGCTCACTCAGCATGCATTACATATGTTTGTGTACACATACACACAATCACAGACAGTCCAAAGTTAGCCTAAAGTTGGTTGAATGATTGGGATTTTTCATGTGTGGTATTAGACTGGGTATATGATCTGCAGTGGGGACAGGCTTTAACATGGGGATCTCCTATACTGAACAAAATATAAGCACAACATACAACAATTTCAACGATTTTACTGAGTTCTTGTAATGAAATCAGTCAATTGAAATGCATTCATTAGGCTCTAATCTACTGATTTCGCGGTCTCAAACGATCCCGCAGGTAACAAAGCCGGATGTGGAGGTCCTGGGCTGGTGTGGTTACACGTGGTCTGCGGTTTTAAGGACGTTTGGACGTACTGCCAAATTCTCTAAAACAATGTTGGATGTGGCCTATGGCAGAGAAATGAACATTACATTATCTGGCAACAGCTCTGGTGGACATTCCTGCAGTCAGCATGCCAATTGCACACTCCCTCAAAACTTGAGACATCTGTGGCATTTTTCCCCCAGTATATTTTCACACTCCATCTGCTAGCAGTGTGTTGAAATGTGTTGCTCTTCACAAGTACAGAAGACAGTCAGGATGTAGGTCCTAGAGAACTACTTGAAAGCCCAGGAGAACTAATCTTCTTTTTGATAGATAGCCCTCTCACCAGATGAACCCCCCCCCCCCGACTAAACACCGCAGTGTTTTACACAAACTCAGAAGTCATTGACTTAACTCTGGTAGAAGAGGTTGCAGAGCTTAAGTGGTTGCTTGTCAGGCAATTGTACTTAAGGTCTTAATACTAAGGGACATGTAATCTAATCTCTACCTACCTATCCTTTCTAGACATTATATCAATGATTTTCCTTCCAAAATCACACACTATTTTCCTAACTCACGCAGACTCTTCTTTCATCTTGGCCAGTCTCTGCTTTTACATCATCATTTCTCAGAGAGATATATGCCCTTTAAGATATATCCTATAACAAGTGGTTGTTGCAGCATTCCAAGTATATGATTAGAAATGGAGATGTTTAGCAGACAAACCACTGGTAGGCTTGTGTGTGTGTCTATGATGTGATGGACGTGTATGACTAGCAGTCTGGGTGCTCGTCATCTCATCCCAGCCAGTCCATTCCATCCCCCTCCTCCTGACATTTCAGCTGCAGCAGGTCAGAGAGCAGCATGACCCAGCCTCATCCTGCCTGCCTGCCTCCCCTAGATTAGGCCAGTTATATAACACTCATTACAGCAGTTTAAAAATAGCACAGAACAAAACCCAAGCTGAATCACACACTCTCATTTACTGTCCGTGTGTCTCTACACACACCATGCACTAGGGCCGGGACAATACCAGTACTGCAATACTCATTAGTACCGTGGCAAGGAAATAAAACACAAAGCAGATTTAATTTCTTTAGGAAAACAGCCTTAATGTTGGAAACAAACATTGTTGTCATCCAGTCACACATTTATTTTCCTAGCAATAGCACATAATATTTTACATAGACTGTTTTTAATATACCAAAATTAGTCTGCTTCATGTTTTCATTTTTGCCATGGAATAAATATCACAATACTGGTATCGTCACAGCCATACCATACACATGATGAACCATACACTCACACACAGACACTTCTATTTCCTTTCCCTGTCTCGCTCACACACACAGACACACACACACACGCACAGTGGGTTTACTAGGAGGGATTAGTGGTTTATTAGGAGTTGTGTTGGAAAAAGTTGTAGTTATTTTCAGCAAATTCATTGGTACACCATTACATACTTCCCATGCTGGTTGCTTCTGTCATCCTGTGCTAAGTTTAGGATATACAGTATTTTAACGGTCTATTCAAATACCTAGTCAATGCTTGTAAAATGCTAAGCTACACGGAACAATTATGGACTATAGTCCTCTTTGACTGTCCCTACTGTATACAGAATACATTGAGTACAATATGTTAAAGATAGTTAAAATGGAGAGGGTGCACCTCGCCTGCTGACATTGTTATTCCTCAGAGAAGTAAAGCCTGTAAACTGACCCGGCACAAAGACCTCCTATAGTCAGCAATACCACTGAGACCACTAGACTGCTGAGTGGGGCTCTGGTTCCAAGGCACAACATAGCCCATCCTTTCACTTCTATGTAAAGAAGGCATTGCAAATTAAGCTATCCAGAGTAGGGCTAGGCGATATATTGTGTATACCGGTATGGATCCACATTCCAGTATAGATTTTTACAATACTTCTATGAAGGTATTTCGATACAGTGCTAAATAAATGCAAAGTTCTACAAATTGGACGACTTCACTGTCGGTTTTTGTCCTAGTTTGGGTGAGTTATAAAACCATCAGAACGAAGAAAGCCAAATATAATCACTTAGAATTCATTTGTTGCCATTCTAGGGTCATTCACTACTCATAAAACATTAGCTTAATATTCAGATACTTAAAATACTATAAAATAACACCATACTGTCAAAAATGTGAAACATATTGTGGTATGATATTTGGTCCATATCGCCCAGCCCTAATCCAGAGTTGAGTTTCATAGATGATGCAGTTGTAGAATGTCTTAATAACCCCCACCCCCACCCTGTATTGTCCTTCTAACTGTGTTTCATCCTTCAAATTAAACAAACAATACTCAAACAGAGCCTGGTGTGTTCTATTTGAAGTCTGATTGTATATTCATTAGTGTGGTCTAGTGACTGTGAGACACTGACACAGGCTTTCATTACCCAGAGGACTTCATTACCGTAGTGTGCTGCTGCCTTCCCAAAGGAGTCAAAGGCAGGGTGTTAAGATCACTTGTTGCTCAGAGCCACCCATATCACAGACCGCACACAGATACAGACAGACACAAAAAAGGAGAGAGACCGAGATGCAGCATGTCATTGTTGCCTCTAAACTGCTAACTGAATTAGGCTGGGACAGTTAAGAGTTGCAGTCTAATCGATGGCTGCAGTCTAAACATACAAGCAGATTTATCTCTTTGCCGCCATCTCTGTGTCCTTTCTAGAGGTCCCAGGTTTAACTGCCTACTCTGTCTTCTGTTTGCCGAGCAACATGACAATATGCAAAATGTACTATGTAAACAGTGTTGGTATTATGAAACACCAATAAAATGTTGAGTTAAGATCCTCTGTCACCTCTATCTCCCTCCAGGACCGGGGCAGCTCCATGGGGAAGCTGGAGCCCATCTCCCCCGTCAGCCCGGCCCAGATGGACCCAGATCTGGACCTGGTGCCAGCCCGCTTCTCCAAGGAGGAGCTCATCCAGAACATGGACCGTGTTGACCGGGAGATCACCATGGTGGAGCAGCAGATCTGCAAGCTACGCAAGAAACAGGTACAGGTACCGTACAACCATGGCTTATACTGTAGGTCCTGTTCTCTACGGTTTGTTTGATGCTTGTCGCTGTTTGTCATTACGAGACTGTGCTTAGTTGACTGTTTTTCAATTTGATGCAATCTATATGCTTTATCTTCTAAGGATGACCCAAATGTGTCTATCTGTGTCATTACTTCTCATTGAGCCTGAATGTTTCTGTGAAAGTGCGTGGCCTGCACTCTTTTTACCGTCAGCTTGTTCTCTGGCAGTTCCAGCAGTCTTCCTGACAATGTTTCCATCTGTATTTAAATCTAGTATCCCTCTTATTGCCTGTCTTCAGTGGATCTTCACACAGTAGACTAGACATACCAGGCTGTATTGCTGTAATTATTGTATTGAGTTACTGTAGTTCGGGCTCACACAGCCTGCCACAGTGCTCTGCTTCTAGGCAGCTGCATTCTCTTCTGCTTTTCCTTCCTCTCTTCTTCTTTTAGGAGAAAAGTAGGTTAAAAATATATAAATCCATAAATACCAGCTTCCCCCGGGGGAAAGGAGGATTATGTTGGAAGTTTTGTGACTGTTAAATCACTCATATTTCTTCCTCGCGGCCTTCCTCTTGGCCGCCTGCCACGTCATGTTTTATAGAAGAGCTCTATGGTGCAACTCTCCCCCCTCAAGTCTCTCCTTTGGCTGGCACTCAAAATGCTGCTTCGTAAATCTAAGCCACCTGTAACCCATGGCACGGTCCGCTGTGGGAGGTGTTGGGGGGTGGGGTAGAGGGGGGAGGGGGTTAGTGATGAAGCCTAGTGAATGTTTGAAAGAGTATGCTCTGCTACCTAGAAAAATAAATCAAGCCCCCTCCCTATCCCTTCCCTCAACAACACACTATGCTTTTTATGAATGTTTTTTAAATTATTTTTTACATTTATTTTTTATACAGCGGAACCACCCCTCCCCCCGCCATAACGCTTTCCTCTCTTCAGCTCTCTCCAAGCATTAAAACATCTGGAGCCATTAAGTGGTGTGGTAAAACTTTATTTAAAGAGTTCTGGCAGAGAGTGGGGGCTGGGGCTCCGGTTACAGCCAGCCTGTGTTGTCAGCCATGCTCAGGACAGTTGGTTTATTTTATTTTACTCTGCCGTGGGTTTGGAAGGGGGAGGTTCTGGGAATGTGTGCGTTTTCCTCCCCAGCTGCTTATCCATCCCGATTGGGGCCCAGGATGATCCTGAGGACCCAGGGCTGCAGCCCTGGGGAGCACCTCCCTGCAGAGCATGCAGCAGCACACTGACAAGCCCCCCCCAGAGAAGCAGCTTCACTAAAACCCCAGACTGAGCAGCCCTGCTGCCACAGGCCCACTGCCCCTAGTCTGTTCATTTTCTCCCTGGGCATGCAGCAGCAGACTGCCCCCAGAGAAGCTTCACTAAAACCCCAGACTGTAGATCACCTCCCTGCAGAGCATGCAGCAGCACACTGACAAGGAGCCCTAGCCCCCAGAGAAGCAGCTTCACTAAAACCCCAGACTGTACCACTCACATCTGCAGCCCTGCTGCCACAGACGACCAGCACTGCCCCTAGTCTGTTCATACTGTAGATCACCTCCCTGCAGAGCATGCAGCAGCACACTGACAAGGAGCCCTAGCCCCCAGAGAAGCAGCTTCACTAAAACCCCAGACTGTACCACTCACATCTGCAGCCCTGCTGCCACAGACGACCAGCACTGCCCCTAGTCTGTTCATACTGCTGTTCTTATTACTCCTACTGACCTATCCTGTTTATTGGATCATACCACATTTGATATTTTACTTGAAGTTGTAATAAACCCCGATAATGTAAGTTATTGCAGATCTAAGATTCTGGTTGTGCTGTGAGGAGGCCATAATGTCCCCACTAAATACACGTCATGGATGTAATGGATCAGTTCAGTAGATGCTGCTGTGCCATTGCTTTGGCTATAGGCTCTGTCCAGTGGCCTGTTCACCTGTTTTTATCCCTCATAAAATGCCACCAAGATATTGCCCAGGGAGTTGGAAAAGCAAGGCTTTCCAGTACAGGATGGGTGTTGTGTTGGCCGACAAAGGGAAAGTGGCATATCCTCTTGACCTAAGAAATACTTTGTCTCCTCAGTCCTACTCTCCTCCCTGGCATGCGGCCAGCCCTGGCTGGCTTTGTTACACCATGTTGTGGTAACCCTTTGGTTAACTGGACCCATGGGACTTAATAGCTATTACAGCTAGTAGGACAGTTAGGTTCATCACTGCTGGAGATGATGAGTAGCGGGGGGGCTACACACACACACACACACACACACACACACACACACACACACACACACACACACACACACACACACACACACACTTCCCTAGTAACCTGTCTCCACAGAAACAGAGAAGCACAAGGGTGCTGCAGGATCAGGGATTTCTCCTTTGTTCACGGCTTGTGATAACCTTTCTGTCATTTTTCTCTTGCGTATTCTTCTCTCCCAACCTGAGTCAAAGGGACATCTTGTCTACACACTGTGTTCACCAGTAATCCTGAGTGTTTGCGTATTTGCGTTTGTGACCTGCAGCAACAGCTGGAGGAGGAGGCAGCGAAGCCCCAGGAGCCGGAACGGTCTATGATCTCCCCCCCGCCCAGTGAGGCCAAGCACCGCAGCCTGGTGCAGATCATCTATGACGAGAACAGGGTCAGTACTGTCACACACACACGCTAGGGATGGGCACGGTTATTAAAATATTTGAATATCCGAATGGATGCTAGTATTCAATCACTTGGAGAGTATACAGTCTTTGTCTCAAATGGAATACAATTATCTATGTGACATTGTTACATAGCCTACAAGGATAAACCATTACATTCAACATTTTTATATAACAATAGTTTTATGACAGTTTGTATGAGTGCGCCCAATCAAAAGGATTCACCAGCAGCCTACACTGGTCTCACACGTGTAGCTTGTTGTTATTGTCGATCAATCAAATCGCTGCTGCAGTCAGAGGCTCCATGTATAGCAAGTGAAGAGGGAGATCTCATCAATACAAAATGGAATTACAATTACAGAATGAAGTTGGCTAAATGAGAAGGAGTAGGCTAAAACAATCAACCAAGAGGTAGGCTGTTGTTTCATATGAATGGAGTTGTTGTAGACGTTGGATGGGGAGCGGAGCAAAAAAGCCTCAATTAGCCTTTCTACTGTAGCTAGCTAGCTGGCTAACTTAGCTTTCTACTGCAGCTAGCTAGCTGGCTAACTTAGCTTTCTACTGTAGCTAGCTAGCTGGCTAACTTAGCTTTCTACTGTAGCTAGCTAGCTGGGTAACTTAGCTTTCTACTGTAGCTAGCTAGCTGGGTAACTTAGCTTTCTACTGTAGCTAGCTAGCTGGCTACTGTAGCTAGCTAGCTGGCTAACCAAGCTGGCTACTGTAGCTAGCTAGCTACTTTACAATGATTTGATGCAGTCAAGACAAGCACTATCAGGTGGTGTGATAGATAACCTATGGTAGCAACAAGTTTGTCTAAATACTCTCTTTTCTCACTGTCTTTTTTTTCTCTGTGCCACACATAGACTGTCACACACACTGGCCCCTGGCCCTGTCATGCCCCTCCCTCACCGTTCTTCTGAAACAAGCAGAGTGCAGCACACAGTCTCTCTCAAGCAAGTCTCCATTGAAGTTTCTTAAAAATATAATGACATTATTAGAATACTGCAATAATTTCAAATGCCCTAACACATTCACACACTGCTCTCTCTCTGTGTAAATATGAGTGTGTCTCAATCAGTGCTCAGCCTGTAATGGCTGTAGTCAGTGTTCATTCCTAAATCACCTCACAGGTTGGTCAAAGTTAGAATACATGTATTGACTGCATTATGTGAGCTAGCTATACCCCTTGGTTCATCATGATCCTAGTTGTTGGGGTGGTAGTGATGTAAGATAATGAACAAAACCATTCCAAAAACACACTTCCTTTGGATGAATGTTTCTATATGACTGAAATAGTGTTCTTTTTTTGGACTTCATACAGTGTTATTGGGTTCACAGAAATTGCTTGATTGTAAGTATTGAGAATGAGACTGAAGCTGTGAAGGAAGACTGGGAGCATCTGGATGAGGTGCAGAGGACTTCGGTCTGACAGCTCTTTGATGATGAAAAATGAATATGGTAGACTGTCACTCTGCTTTCCCTCAGATATTGGATTCATGCTGTTTGAGATCTTATTTAGCTAATTGGCCCTATTGAAGGCTGAATGGAAGTGAATTTGTATTCGGCGCATTCTGCCGTGACAATGATTGTGAAGAGATTAATGTGTGAGCTCTGTCATTGCTGTTACTTGGCTTGTTATCATCTTCAACAGCCCAATAGAGAGTGGGAGTCAATAGAGAGTGGGAGTCAATAGAGAGTGGGAGTCAATAGAGAGTGGGAGTCAATAGAGAGTGGGAGTCAATAGAGAGTGGGAGTCAATAGAGAGTGGGAGTCAATAGAGAGTGGGAGTCAATAGAGAGTGGGAGTCAATAGAGAGTGGGAAAGGCTGTATGAAAAGGTATTAACCCATTAGCCTCCCACTCTTAATATGGCAAGACCAGACAAAGTCCTTCCGTCCGTCTGAGTGTGTAGTCTGCTAAAGGTCAGCATTGCTGGCCTTTAGTGTGTCACTCACACCCTCAGACAGAACCCCCCCCCCACACACACACACACGCACACACCATACTCATGTTCCTCTACTACAGTAACATTCGTCTGGCAGCAATCCGAATATATATATTTTTTAATTAGGTCAACATTTTTACGTTTCCAATTTTGGAATGCATGGTCAATCAAAACAGATTGAGTAGGATATTATCTAGTTGTAGTTAATAATGCATTAATTTCCAATACTCTTAGTCCACCTAGTGGTAAGCACTGTTCCTTGCATACAGAGACACAAAACTGTATAAACATGTTTGTATAGATTGCAATAAGGAGTGTTTTCCCACTCGTTATGCCGACCAGATGGTCCCCTGTATGTGTAAGGGGCAGGACCTCTGTACATTTCCTTGCCGGGCCGGGGTCAGAATCTTAAGGAAAGTCAACTCTTGAAGTAAAGTCATCTTCTATAATATAATAGAAACAATTGAATGGTCTAAAAGAGACCTGTTGACTGACAATAGTACTGTATGCCTTTCACCCCATATACTTACCGGCTCAGAGCTGAGCAATGATGGCCCCACTGAATCCATGCAGAAGGAGTGATGATCTCAAAGCCTGGACTCATCCAATGTCGCTGAACTCTGGAACACCTTCCACTCCACTGAGTGCTGCTGAGCCCCGCCGCCACCACACTAGGAATTGCCAGGGACCTCACCATACAATATTATCACCATTCTTCGGTGTCGATACAATGTCTCTTGCGATTCTCATATTGTATTGTGATTTTACACTGCGCTTTATTGCAAATTGATGTTTCAAACATCTGCTGCCGTGACATGAGAGAGTGTGAGAAAATGAGTTCAGTCATGGTTATAAATGGGCTTAAATCATGTTGACTCGCTGTTTAAAAAGAAGATGGAAAACAAGCTATAGGATGAAAAATACCAGAGTTTTGACGCAGGTACAGCAGACTAGCGCTAGCTAACGCTACCTACCAACAAAACAAATACACACTTGGAGTCAAAGTATCGATTTATAATATAGTCCCAATATAGTGCTGTAGCGTCCCCCCATCACTACTAACACACTGCTGCTGAGCACCACCACCACACTGGTCACTCTGTCTCTCGTTTGTTTGTTTGCATATCATATAAAGGCTCAGTCAGACACACCAATAGCATTTGCCTGCCCAAAGTACTTAGGATCTCCGAACAGAGGTAGAATCGTGCATCAGACAACAGTTCACTGAACGATCGGTAGTCGAACGGGGAGATCCACATTCGGTGCAACCTGTGTGATCCTTGGGTATATCTGAAGAAGGCAAGGCATGGGTGTTGGTGTTTGTCTTGGATACGTGTGTGTGTGTGTGTGTGTGTGTGTGTCACCACCTGGCTGTAATGACTCCAGTCTCAGCAGAAGCGTTCCTCTCAGTCAGGCCTGGTGTCATCTGTCTCTGTGGGCTTAGTGTCACCTCGTCTCTCAGCCAGAGTGATACAGCCACAGGCCTTTGTCAACGCCATAGGCGACACCACTCAACTTCACCATCTCATATTAGAAAATGGCTGCCTTGGACACAAATACAAGAGAGACAACCGTGACTCACTGGAATTGCACTATCCCAGTCCCACTGTTAAACACACACACAAGGTACTGAGAGATCTCTCAAGTCACTGCACCTTCCCTATTTGCTTGTGCCAATATTAAACCCTCTCATTTTAATTACGGATTTCTTATGATGTAGCCCATATTTCCCTTTTCTATGGACTGGAAATGCTTCTGTGAGCGAAGAGCAGCTCAGTTCGTTTTCTGCTCCAGTTGCAGTACTCCTGTCTAAGCACTAGGGGGCATCTGAGTTGGTCCAGCCTCACTCACAATCACTGGCTGCCAATTTAATCTCAGGTGTGACTGGCTGAGATGGATTGGAGGAGGAACCGTAGTGTGTCAAAGCTCCATGTTGATCAACAGTGTTGTCATTGCCCCGTCTGAATTTAGTGTACACATGTATCCCCTTCTCTGTGTTGCCAATGTCATTGATCGTAGTCTTTGATATGTCCTTAGTCTTGCAGATTTATATCAGTACAATGAGCTTCCCTCTCTCTCCTCTCACTCTATATTTGACATTTTAGTCATTTAGCAGACACTTATCTAGGCACAGCGACAGATGTTTCACCTAGTCGGCTCTGTGATTCGAACAAGCAAACTTTTGGTTACTTGCCCAATGCTCTTAACCACAAGGCTACCTGCTCACTCGCTCAATCTGAAACCACCACCTAAGCACACGAGGAGGTGAGATCTCTCTCTCTCTGTTTTGTCAGATGTCCCTTATTGGAGAAGCACTGCAGCCATACAGTCTCACTCGCTCTTGCTCTTTCTCACGCTCCCTCTTCTGCGTGCTCTCGCTCTACCCTTCTCTCTCTCCTGGAATCTGTGTTCGGGGAGGTGAGTAATCTTTTATCCAGGAGAGGAGAAATGAGAGGGAGCTGAGGCGAGATTCTGCCTTGTGTTAAAAGCTCTAATAATAGTTACTGCATCCAGAGTGCCCATCCAAACGTCAGTGATTGAGTGAGCAGGCTGCTGCGTTGCCTTGGTGATGGGAGACGTGGGGCTTTGTTGTTGACATGTGCTGAATGTGTTGTGTGTGTTGTCTCCTCAGAAAAAGGCAGAGGAAGCGCACAGGATTCTGGAAGGACTGGGACCCCGAGTAGAACTGGTGAGTCTCTGCTCTTTTCTCACCTCTTAATGGTCACCCGAAAAAAACATTTTGCATTATTTGACCTTGGGGAGGAGGGATAAGTAACGGAGGAGGATGAGGAGGAGTTTGTCTGAATTCAAAGATGTGTAGCAAGCCCTGGACAGAGAGCATGGTGGGTTTAGTTTTCTGTTCGGGAATGAGAGTGAGAGATGGTAAAATAACTGAACCACAGAAACAACCATTTCACATTCGTTTGACCCATGAAAGCTGTTTGTCATCCATTGTTTTTCCTCAATGTTTTAACTCCCTTGTGTCATGAAATAAAACTGTTTTTGTTTGTTTTGGAACCAACTCATTTTACCCAAAGACTTTTTCCACTTCTGAGTCTCTTGAGAACAGTCTTGATAAGGGCTGGATTAGGATGTCATGTCGTCATTCTACTTACTACTTGTTGTCAGCTTGGCACAGCAGTAGCAGTTATATAGTACTATGGAACTCAGGGCGATGCCCAAATGAGCCTCACAACAGCCTTTGTTTCACACTCTCTCGCATATATATTGATGCATTTTGTGCGATTGTTTAAATGAATGATAGATTAATTCATAAATATAATTTGATGGTTCATTTGGTTGAGTTATTGATTGATGGTACAAAATCTGAGCCAAATGTTTTGGCAGACCTTTCTCGGTTATTTGTATAAACCATTATAATATCACACCATATTTTCTCTGTCAGACTTCAATCTCAGATATTCAACATGTTGTTGGTAGAATGTAATGGCTGAATGTTGTTACTGAGTGTAGAAGCTGTAGATGTGTGTGTATAAACCTCCTAGCCTTCATGTTCCATGCTGCTGTGAAACTGAATTCCCACCTCTGGCAGCATCACTGACACTTTCATCTCTCTCTCTTTCTCTCTCGCTCCCTCCCCTCTCAGCCTCTGTACAACCAGCCATCTGACACCAAGCAGTACCATGACAACATAAAAATGTAAGTTAGCCCGCCCTCTGGGGTAAAGGCACTGGGTTTATGCTAATGTTTGTGTGTGTGTTTATCTGAGTGTATAACATCTGTCCATGTGGGCTCAGTGGGATTGCTATGGTCCTAAATGCCATTACTGCGCTCCTTATCATCTACTCTAGAGAGTCGCATCCCAACAAACGGCCACAGACCATCAATGTTTCAGTGTCAGCTCTGGTAGTGCACTGAAACAGTTATTTAACCTTGTGATTGCTCTCTGACAACACATTTTGGTCATTTTTTGTGGAAGTGAATTTATACTGCACTTCTGTTCATAACTATAGCAATGCAAGTGAAGGAAATGTTACACACATTACATTTGAACTGACATCCTCCCTTCACTGCCCCTCTTTCTCTACTCTGTTTGATCCAAGCACTGTTTGATCAGAAAGGGTGTGTTATTAAATAGCGCTGTATAGCTTTGATCCATCACAATTGACTTCTTTGTGGTGCCCCTAACCGGTTTGATAACCTTAGCCCCCGTCGCCATTGAGAAAGATGAGTACCAGATTCATACCAGACACCACCCCCACCCTACCCTACTTAACCTCTCTGTTTCCTCTGTCCACTACCCCTCTCATCTCCCACACTGACTCAACGTTGGGGCCAATAGCCAGTGTTCAGTATTTCAGAACCTAGAATATATAAATCCATGGAAATATATCCACAGGTAGCTCCCTAGTGGTGCAGCAGTCTAAGGCACTGCATCTCAGTACAAAAGGCGTCACTACAGTCCCTGGTTCGAATCCAGGCTGTATCACATCTGGCTGTGATTGGGAGTCCCATAGGGCGGCGCACAATTGGCCCAGCATCGTCCGGGTTTGACCGGGGTAGGTCGTCATTGTAAATAAGAATTTATTCTTAACTGACTTGCCCAGTTAAATAAAGGTTAAAATAAATGTATGGTTTATTTTTCACAGTAATCTTACACACATTACAGAACGGGAACATGGCCCGCGCTTGCTTCTTTAATGTGGCACATATCAACATGAAACCCCTTTTTGCAGAACTATAATTTCCACATGCCTCATGTTTTTGGTGCTGTTTACAGTGTACTGTGATTTCTCAGGAATGCGGTGAACTCTTAGTGTTGGACAAACAAATCCTATTGAAACGGTCCAGAGCAGCTAATCTCTCCTTCCACCATCTAGTGTCCGGAGCACAATGCCACGTCTGTCTCTATAGGACTTCATCTGTCAGCCCTGGTCTGGCCTTGATTTGATTGATCAGGAACGGTCCAGAGCAGCTAATCTCTCCTTCTACCATCTAGTGTCCGGAGCACAATGCCACGTCTGTCTCTATAGGACTTCATCTGTCAGCCCTGGTCTGGCCTTGATTTGATTGATCAGGAACGGTCCAGAGCAGCTAATCTCTCCTTCCACCATCTAGTGTCCGGAGCACAATGCCACGTCTGTCTCTATAGGACTTCATCTGTCAGCCCTGGTCTGGCCTTGATTTGATTGATCAGGAACGGTCCAGAGCAGCTAATCTCTCCTTCTACCATCTAGTGTCCGGAGCACAATGCCACGTCTGTCTCTATAGGACTTCATCTGTCAGCCCTGGTCTGGCCTTGATTTGATTGATCAGGAACGGTCCAGAGCAGCTAATCTCTCCTTCCACCATCTAGTGTCCGGAGCACAATGCCACGTCTGTCTCTATAGGACTTCATCTGTCAGCCCTGGTCTGGCCTTGATTTGATTGATCAGGAACGGTCCAGAGCAGCTAATCTCTCCTTCCACCATCTAGTGTCCGGAGCACAATGCCACGTCTGTCTCTATAGGACTTCATCTGTCAGCCCTGGTCTGGCCTTGATTTGATTGATCAGGAACGGTCCAGAGCAGCTAATCTCTCCTTCCACCATCTAGTGTCCGGAGCACAATGCCACGTCTGTCTCTATAGGACTTCATCTGTCAGCCCTGGTCTGGCCTTGATTTGATTGATCAGGAACGGTCCAGAGCAGCTAATCTCTCCTTCCACCATCTAGTGTCCGGAGCACAATGCCACGTCTGTCTCTATAGGACTTCATCTGTCAGCCCTGGTCTGGCCTTGATTTGATTGATCAGGAACGGTCCAGAGCAGCTAATCTCTCCTTCCACCATCTAGTGTCCGGAGCACAATGCCACGTCTGTCTCTATAGGACTTCATCTGTCAGCCCTGGTCTGGCCTTGATTTGATTGATCAGGATCCGCATAACTGGGGTCCGACACATGATGAAAAAGCCATTACAGACAAAAGACTTCACAATTTACATACACACGGTAATGTTTTTAAATGTGAGTGCGCATCAGTTACAGAAGCTTGCTTTTCCTCTGTGCACTTCTAACATCTATCTATAGAAGCCTGTCAACTATGTGTGTGTTTTTGTCTGTCTCCGCCTGTATTGTGTCTATGCACCACAGTGATATGGTGTACGTGTCCCAGTGTGTGGGAGAGTGAATTAGTGTTTATATGGTTCTCAGTATGTGTTTACATGTTAATGTGAGTTTAGATGTTGGTTTATATAGGAACATGTGTAGATGGGGGTGTCTTTGTTTTGATGAGGAGGTCATCGTGTCCACTTTAAACTGCGTTCTGTGATGTCTTCCGTTTAACGAGCACACTCGCACACACCCACGTAGTGCCTTATTTGCTTCCTGCCGTCTCTGTCCTTGCCTGTGACACCAGCTGATGTGACTCATGTAGAATACAATTACATTAATCAGGAGGGATGTGACCGTACAACTGCCAGATTAAGATCATTTTACACCAAAGAAAGAGTTAATGGTGGGAGAGCTGCTGCCAGAGTGATTACTGCCCTGACCTTTATCTGAAGAACTCTGGCTGTCTCTCCATTCCTGGGCTCTCTCTCTGTCTCGCTGTCTGTCTCGCTGTCTGTCTCGCTGTCTGTCTCGCTGTCTGTCTC
The DNA here is from genome assembly GCF_036934945.1 of Oncorhynchus masou masou. Classification (NCBI taxonomy): domain Eukaryota; kingdom Metazoa; phylum Chordata; class Actinopteri; order Salmoniformes; family Salmonidae; genus Oncorhynchus; species Oncorhynchus masou. The sequence goes on along the minus strand of NC_088212.1, from coordinate 25,754,751 downwards.
GCTGTCTGTCTCGCTGTCTGTCTCGCTGTCTGTCTCGCTGTCTGTCTCGCTGTCTGTCTCGCTGTCTGTCTCGCTGTCTGTCTCGCTGTCTGTCTCGCTGTCTGTCTCGCTGTCTGTCTCGCTGTCTGTCTCGCTGTCTGTCTCGCTCTGTCTCGCTCTCTCTCTCTGTCTCGCTCTCTCTCGCTGTCTCGCTCTCTCTCTGTCTCGCTCTCTCTGTCTCGCTGTCTCGCTCTCTCTCTCTCGCTGTCTCTGTCTCGCTCTCTGTCTCGCTCTCTGTCTCTCGCTCTCTGTCTCTCTCTGTCTCTGTCTCGCTCTCTCTCTGTCTCTCTCGCTGTCTCGCTCTCTCTGTCTCTCTCTCTCTCTCTGTCTCTCTCTCTCTCTGTCTCGCTCTCTCTCTCTGTCTCGCTCTCTCTCTCTGTCTCGCTCTCTCTCTCTGTCTCGCTCTCTCTCTCTGTCTCGCTCTCTCTCTCTGTCTCGCTCTCTCTCTCTGTCTCGCTCTCTCTCTCTGTCTCGCTCTCTCTCTCTGTCTCGCTCTCTCTCTCTGTCTCGCTCTCTCTCTCTCTCTCTCTCTGTCTCGCTCTCTCTCTCTGTCTCTCGCTCTCTCTCTCTGTCTCGCTCTCTCTCTCTCGTCTCTCGCGCTCTCTGTCTCTCGCTCTCTGTCTCGCTCTCTCTCTCGCTGTCTCGCTCTGTCTCTCGCTGTCTCGCTCTCACTCGCTCGCTGTCTCGCTCTCTCTCGCTGTCTCGCTCTCTCGCTCTCTCGCTCTCGCTCTCTCGCTGTCTCGCTCTCTCTCGCTCTGTCTCGCTCTCTCGCTGTCTCGCTCTCTCTCTCTGTCTCGCTCTCTCTCTCTGTCTCGCTCTCTCTCGCTGTCTCGCTCTCTCTCGCTGTCTCGCTCTCTCTCGCTGTCTCGCTCTCTCTCTCTGTCTCGCTCTCTCTCGCTGTCTCGCTGTCTCTCGCTGTCTCGTCTCTCTCTCTGTCTCGCTGTCTCTCGCTGTCTCGCTCTCTCTCGCTCTGTCTCGCTCTCTCTCTCTGTCTCGCTCTGTCTCGCTGTCTGTCTCGCTCTCTCTCTGTCTCGCTGTCTCTCTCTCTGTCTCGCTGTCTGTCTCGCTGTCTGTCTCGCTCTCTGTCTCGCTGGCTGTCTCGCTCTCTCGCTCTCTCTGTCTCTGCTCTCTGTCTCGTCTCGTCTCTCTGCTCTCTCTCTCGCTCTCTCTCTCTCGCTCTCTCTCGCTCTCTCTGTCTCGCTCGCTCTCTCGCTGTCTCGCTCGCTCTCGCTGTCTCGCTCTCTCTCGCTGTCTCGCTCTCTCTCGCTGTCTCGCTCTCTCTCGCTGTCTCGCTCTCTCGCTCTGTCTCGCTCTCTCGCTCTGTCTCGCTCTCTCGCTCTGTCTCGCTCTCTCTCGCTGTCTCGCTCTCTCTCTCTGTCTCGCTCTCTCTCTGTCTCGCTCTCTCTCTGTCTCGCTCTCTCTCTGTCTCGCTCTCTCTCTCTGTCTCGCGCTCTCTCTCTCTGTCTCGCGCTCTCTCTCTCTGTCTCGCGCTCTGTCTCTCTCTCTCTCTCTCTCGCTGTCTCGCTCTGTCTCTGTCTCTGTCTCGTCTCTCTCTCTCTGTCTCGCTCTCTCTGTCTCGCTCTCTCTCTCTGTCTCTCGCTCTCCTGTCTCTCGCTCTCTCTGTCTCGCTCTCTCTCGCTGTCTCGCTCTCTCTGCTGTCTCGCTGTCTCGCTCTCTCTGTCTCTCGCTCGCTCTCTGTCTCTCGCTCTCTCTGTCTCGCTCTCGCTCTCTCTGTCTCGCTCTCGCTGTCTCGCTCGCTCTCTCTCTGTCTCGCTCTCTCTCTCTGTCTCGCTCGCTGTCTCTCTGTCTCGCGCTCTCTCTGTCTCGCTCTCTCTGTCTCGCTCTCTCTCTGTCTCGCGCTCTCTCTGTCTCGCTCTCTGTCTGTCTCTCTCTCTCTCTCTCTCTCGCTCTCTCTGTCTCTCTGTCTCGCTCTCTCTGTCTCGCGCTCTCTCTGTCTCTCGCTCGCTCTCTGTCTCGCTCTCTCTGTCTCTCTGCTCTCTCTGTCTCTCGCTCTCTCTGTCTCGCTCTCTCTGTCTCTCGCTTTCTCTGTCTCGCTCTCTGTCTCGCTCTCGCTGTCTCGCGCTGTCTGTCTCGCGCTCTCTGTCTCGCTCTCTCTGTCTCTCTTGCTCTCTGTCTCGCTCCTCTCTGTCTCGCTCGCTGTCTCGTCTGTCTCGCTCTCTCTCTGTCTCGCTCTCGCTGTCTCGTCTCTCGCTCTGTCTCTCGTCTCGCTCTGTCTCGCTCGCTCTCTCTGTCTCTCGCTCTCTCTGTCTCTCGCTCTCTGTCTCTCGCTCTCTGTCTGTCTCTCGCTCTCGCTCTGTCTCTCGCTCTCTCTGTCTCGCTCTCGCTGTCTCTCGTCTCGTCTCTCGCTCTCTCTGTCTCGCTCGCTCTGTCTGTCTCGCTCTCGCGCTGTCTGTCTCGCTCTGTCTGTCTCGCGCTCTCTGTCTCGCGCTCTCTGTCTCGCGCTGTCTGTCTCGCGCTGTCTGTCTCGCGCTGTCTGTCTCGCGCTGTCTGTCTCGCGCTGTCTGTCTCGCGCTCTCTGTCTCGCGCTCTCTGTCTCGCTCGCGCTCTCTGTCTCTCTCGCGCTGTCTGTCTCTCGCTGTCTCGCTCTGTCTGTCTCGCGCTCTCTGTCTCGCTCGCGCTCTCTGTCTCTCGCGCTCTCTGTCTCTCGCGCTCTCTGTCTCTCGCGCTCTCTGTCTCTCGCGCTCTCTGTCTCTCGCGCTCTCTGTCTCTCGCGCTCTCTGTCTCGCGCTCTCTCGCGCTCTCTGTCTCTCGCGCTCTCGCGCTCTCTGTCTCTCGCGCTCTCTGTCTCGCGCTCTCTGTCTGTCTCGCGCTCGCGTCTCTCGCGCTGTCTGTCTCGCGCTCTGTCTCGCTGTCTGTCTCGCTCTCGCTGTCTGTCTCGCTGTCTGTCGCTGCTGTCTGTCTCGCTCTCTGTCTCGTCTCGCTGTCTCGCGCTGTCTGTCTCGCTCTCGCGCTGTCTGTCTCGCTCTCGCGCTGTCTGTCTCGCTCTCGCGCTGTCTGTCTCGCTCTCGCGCTGTCTGTCTCGCTCTCGCGCTGTCTGTCTCGCGCTGTCTGTCTCGCGCTGTCTGTCTCGCGCTGTCTGTCTCTCTGTCTGTCTCGCGCTGTCTGTCTCGCTGTCTGTCTCGCTGTCTCGCTGTCTCTCGCTCTCTCTGTCTGTCTCGCGCTGTCTGTCTCGCGCTGTCTGTCTCGCGCTGTCTGTCTCTCGCGCTGTCTGTCTCTCGCGCTGTCTGTCTCTCGCTCTCTCTGTCTCTCGCTCTCTCTGTCTCTCGCTCTCTCTGTCTCTCGCTCTCTCTGTCTCTCGCTCTCTCTGTCTCTCGCTGTCTCTCGCGCTCGCTGTCTCGCTCTCGCTGTGTCTCGCTCTCGCGCTCTCTGTCTCGCGCTCTCTGTCTCGCGCTCTCTGTCTCGCGCTCGCTGTCTCGCGCTCGCTGTCTCTCGCTCTCTCTGTCTCTCGCTCTCTGTCTCTCGCTCTCTGTCTCTCGCGCTCTCTGTCTCTCGCTCTCTCTGTCTCTCGCTCTCTCTGTCTCTCGCTCTCTCTGTCTCTCGCTCTCTGTCTCTCGCTCTCTGTCTCTCGCTCTCTCTGTCTCTCGCTCTCTCTGTCTCTCGCTCTCTCTGTCTCTCGCTCTCTCTGTCTCTCGCTCTCTCTGTCTCTCGCTCTCTCTGTCTCTCGCTCTCTCTGTCTCTCGCTCTCTCTGTCTCTCGCTCTCTCTGTCTCTCGCTCTCTCTGTCTCTCGCTCTCTCTGTCTCTCGCGCTCGCTGTCTCGCGCCCGCTGTCTCGCGCTCGCTGTCTCTCTGTCTCTGTCTCTCGCTGTCTCTCTCTGCTCTCGCTCTCGCTGTCTCTGTCTCTCGCTCTCGCTGCTCGCTCGCTCTCTCTGTCTCTGTCTTCGCTCTCGCTGTCTCTCGCTGTCTCTCGCGCTCGCTGTCTCTCTGTCTCGCGCTCGCTGTCTCTCTGTCTCGCGCTCGCTGTCTGTCTCGCGCTCGCTGTCTCGCGCTCGCTGTCTCGCGCTCGCTGTCTCGCGCTCTCTGTCTCGCGCTCGCTGTCTCGCGCTCTCTGTCTCGCGCTCTCACTTTCTCTCGCTCTGCATCATTCCTTCCTTGCTCTCGCAACAGTTAAATTGAATGCTTTTGTTGTCCTTATCCTCATCACTGTAATGACATGCTGGAATAATATAGGGCTAGGATAGGATGCAGACGGCTTTCGCTTCTCTAACTAACTCCCCGCTGATGTATTTAATTCAGCAAACAAGAGCAAGCTTGCATCCCTCTGAATATTATATTAGTATATGGAACACAAAAAAATGGCCAATAAGCTTTTCTCGTCTAGCTTTTCCTGGGACTCTACAAGAGCTAAGGAGAGAGGCCAGCTGAGAGCGGGTGCATATCTCACAAGAGAACAATGATGGAGGCTACAATTTCGAAGCGTATGCATTTATTAGCTTAATGTAAGGCTAATACTGTATTGAATTTATTACCTGAAAGAGCTATGATAGTACATTGATATTTACACTGACCAAACATTACAAACATCTTCCTAAGACTGAGTTGCACCCCCCCTTTTGTTCTCAGAACAGGCTCAATTCGTCTGGGCATGGAATCGAAAAGGTGTCGAAAGGGTTCCACAGGGATGCTGGCCCATTTTTTTTATTTTTTTTTAACCTTTATTTAACTAGGCAAGTCAGTTAAGAACAAATTCTTATTTTCAATGACGGCCTAGGAACAGTGGGTTAACTGCCTGTTCAGGGACAGAACGACAGATTTGTACCTTGTCAGCTCGGGGGTTCGCCCCATGTTGACTTCAGTGCTTCCAAAGTTGTGTCAAGTTGGCTGGATGTCCTTGGGGTGGTGGACCATTCTTGATACACACAGGAAATTGTTGAGCGTGCAAAACCCAGCAGCATTGTAGTTCTTGACACTCAAATCAGTGTGCCTGGCACCTACTACCATATCACGTTCAAAGGCACTTAAATCTTTTGTCTTGCCCATTCACCCTCTGAATGGCACACATACATAATCCATTTCTCAATTGTCTCAAGGCTTAAAAATCCTTCTTTAACCTGTCTCCTCCCCTTCATCTACACTGATTGAATTGGATTTAACAAGTGACGTAAATAAGGGATCATAGCTTTCATCTGGATTTCTTCCTGGTCAGTTTATGTCGTGGAAAGTATGTCAATCTTGAACAGGATTATCTATTTTGGATGCAGTTTGAATGGAACTGTTGGAGAGATAATAATATTTGAGTCATAACTCTGCAGAGGCAATTTTAACATGTCTTCCCAATTAAAAAATAAGTTAACCTCCGAAAGCCAGATGGATATGTGTAAATTAGATGCGCATTAAGATATATTAGTCCTAATATTACTGTAGCATTTTCAGAAGGAGAAAGTTACCAGCTGATGAGATGATACATGCATTGTGACCTGCGCTCCGTACTGAGATGTGCCGTCTGTCCCCACCCTCAGCATTGATGATTGATCATGCAGATAGCAGAGCAGAGAAGGCCGTAGAGAAGCCAGGTTAGGACACTGCATATAATTGAACAGTTCCATTTCATGTCTTGCTGTTAGAAGTAATTTATTATAATTTACCTTTTTACTCGCTGTTATTTATCCCGGGAAACAGGAGTAGATTTGGGCAGGAAATCTCTAATTCTCTGTAACCTGGTTCCTGTCA